>NC_134278.1:11945571-12245571 GCF_949628215.1 Phalacrocorax aristotelis
TATGTCTTATAAGTAATTAGTTTAACTGATGTGGAATCACTATAACCCCAAGACTTCCAAAATTGTTTAAAGATTTAAATTTCATGGTTGGTTTCATAAGCCAGAATAGCAGCAGCCAGGTTTGTGGCTGAGTTGTGAAAGTTAACAGAACACTGTGTCAGAACTCACTTTAAATAATATTAAATTAAAGTCAGAGGATTGGAAGTGAAGATTTTAAACAGGATGCAAAATTTTACCTGTCATAGTTTAAGTAGTGAAGAAACCTGCAGGGTCTATAAGAAAGATACCTAACTGAGACATGGATTTCTTCCTGAGTTTGTTGGTACATGCATTTTCCCAGTAAGATTACAAATAAGAACAGATGCGTACTGTGATAAACCAAGAAAAACAAAAGCATACTAGAAAGAAAGCTTGAAGTAAGTACAAGTTTTTACATGACAACATATGTGCTTGATGATACTGCATCTATGGACTCTGGAGCTTTTCTGTAGGTTTTAATTTGGTAGTGTTGTAATGGCTTTTTTAAAAAGAAGTATGGCTTCATCCGTTTAGGAAGACCTGGAGAGTTTTCCTTTCTCAGATAGCAACTCTAAGATGTAACTAACCATGAATAACCCCAGAGGTTATTTTGGCAGTCTCCTGTTTGAGGGAGAAAGCAGGTCCACTGTAATAAACATCTTCCTGGACCAATAAATATAAGCCTGTAAATTAACTGAGCTTCTATCTGTTAGCTGAGTTTATTTCTACAGACTTTTTGACTTCACAGATTCAACATTAAAGACTAAGTCATCCCAAGCTCTAAATAGTGGAATACACTACTGAAAGCAGAGGAAGCTTTGTGAAGGTGCAACAAAACTACTTCTTTCCTCCTCCCAAGTGGATCAAACTTTAGGATTCTGACTGCAAGAATTTCTCTTTTGATAGGCTTAGGTCTCAGTGGGATCTGTCTATAGTCAGCAGAGGGAATATACATGGTTAGCTTCAGCTGAATATCTGTTTTAAATAGCTAAAGTTAGTTGAGAGAAAGCTCAGCCTCCTCTTACAGCAGAGACTTTTTCCTGTGTACTGTAAAAAAAAAAAAAGTTCTTTAGTAAAATTTTTGCTGGAGCCTAGGAAGATAGGATGTGAAATCTGTTTTTCAATCTCAAGCAGTTTATATTTTAAGAAAACATATAAAATGCTCTGTATTGAGATTATGTTAAGTTAGTTTGTATCTGAAATGAAATAAAACAAACACTGGAAGTTCCTTACAATGGTGTTCACATTCCCTGCTAAGTTCTACAGGCCCTAAAACAGATGGTGAGGCCTTTCACAGTCAGATATGCCACACATCAAGATGAGGAAAATGTTTTAATTTTCAACAGACATAGCTGACGACAAAGAAATAAACTACTGAAACAGTTGCTTTATAGGTCTGATGTTCTGAAGAGGCACGAGAACTACAGATCTAACAAAATTTAGGATTGTTTCACTACTGAGATATTTCATCTGAGATAATAAGGAACTGATTCAAAAGAGACAAAAGGAATCGGGGGGTGGGGGGAAGAAAAGAAAAAGGAAATTAAAAACCTTCACTTCAACCTTTTCACACTTTCAGAAACAAACTGCAACCAAATATTTTTGAAGTCCTGGAACAAGTAGAGAGAGAGTTTTTATTTTGACAATTGTAATTGCCATCAAGGTCTGAAACCGTAACACCACAAAAATGATGTTTCTGGCCAGCACCTGAAAGGTAAGTGCCAGAAATCTCACATGAAATGATGGTTTTCAGGAGACTGCCAGTTCAAACTGGAGATTTGATAGGTTCAGATAATTTCAATAAACATTCAGACTTCTAGATGATTGTCTGAACCAAACTTGCACTCTGAACCTTTCCATTCAACTGTCTGAATTGAAAATCATATTTATAATTTATACATAATAGCATTATCTGGGGAGTATGTTACTCAAGGAAGAATATTTAGTTAGCAACTTCTAAGATCTATCTACCAGTACATTATCTTTTCTCTCCCTTACAACCTCAGTATTTTGCAGAATGACAGGATTTGAGAGACATTTTTATATCTGAAATTTGTTTTCAGGAAGCTGGAAGTAAAATCGAATACTTTAGTGAGCTGTGAAAACACAATTAATTTTTTTGTTAACCACACTGACAACAATAACTTCTTGGTTTTTTCCCCATGCATATCACCCACAGTCTGATATACAAGAACATTTTATTTTAATTTCAGATTTATCTTTTTCCTTTTGGTTGATGGAAAGCTCTGAAATGAAGAGCTCAGGCAGGTTTCTGATGTGTAAAATAACAGGTTTTCTGGACTCTCAGAGATTATGTTAAGCTACCAACCTCCATTATATCACAACTTCAGGTTTGTTTAAACAAGTTTCCACCTGCACAACAACCCCTTTTACTGCCAGTGAAACACACTCTTCCCCAAGGAGCCTGGTATTATAAATCACCAAAGTGCACATGCTGCTGCTGCCAGCATGAGAGGGGTCTGGCACGATGAATCTGAGGAGTAATGAGGGACATGGAATAGCCCACACACATTAGGAAAGGAGAAACCAGAAGGCAGCCTTAGAGCATAGAAAGCAGTGTATCAAAAGCTTTTAAACACAGCCTATGTTCAGATATGGAACTTTAATCTGCTAGCTGTGACCATGAGGAGAGCAACCAGTCCCAGAGCAAATGCACACCATTAGATAGCCTAGCATGCATGTGTACATACACCTGTGCATTATAAAACAAAAATAAACTATAACATCAGACTGCACTATGTGCATTTCATAGTAACAACAAGATATGACTTTCAAATGATTGGACAAAAACCCTACTGAGTTGAACAGACTAGAATCTGAGACCCCATCCTGCCTAAGCTGCATGTTTTCACCACTTTACCAAGTTTGCTCCACTGTTTTTTTTCTCTGCAAGGACTCAGGGGCTAGTTACAAGTATGAAAAAAACATTACACTCAGCCCCTTTCCCTGGCTGCTGTTCCCATTGGTAACAGCAAATTGCTTTCTGTTGCAAGAGCCTGTAATGCTTGTAGTCTCCACTTACCCTAGCCTCCTTCCTTTTTCTGAAGGAAACCGGTGGTCTTACAGCATCCTGGGGGTGGTCTGCAGACCTCCTCTTAGCTGCAGTTGCTCTGGTTCTTGTCTATGCTCCAATCAATTCATACCCAGCTCAATGCCACCCACAGTGTGCAGTTGCATGTGAATATCAGAAAGTTCTCTGAAAGATGCCAGCTCTATATTCCTTTGATGTGCCATATTAGGTCCTAATGGGCCAAATTCTTCCCTTACACACAGGCAGCTCCTGCTGACTTCAACCAAGGCTGCAGATTCACAACACACAGCTAACCACAGTTTCTGAAGTATCTCAGAATAGAGCTCCCTCCAGTACAAGAAGACATGTTCTTCAGTGCCTCAGCTATACCAGTTGCTGGAATCTCTTTGTCCCCAGAATAAGTCCACATCCATGTGTAAACACATTTTTATGGGGACACCATTGCAAAAGACTAATTGGATTAAATAGTTCTCACAGCCTCAGGATTTTTCTGTACTGTGTCTGCAAATTATACGCGTAGGCCCAAGCCATTTCTAAATAAACCAGCCTGGACAATACTAGAAATGTATCTAGAAATGTAGGAAGGGATTCAGTGCAGGATGCAAAGCCCACGAGGAGGCTGGGTAAGGTTCATGGAATTTACCCATACTGTTTTCTGTACTGAGATACTTGTGGTCCTAGCAGTACCTAACAAGCTAGTTTAAAGATAAACCAGCCTCAACAACTGGTATGAATTGCAGTCATAGTAGAGACCTCAGTATAGCCATCCCCCAGAACAATGACTGTTAAGCTTATGCAGTTATTTGTGGGACTGAATCTTAATTATACCATAGCTGTTCCACTTCTTCATCCACCATATGTTTAAATGGCAAAGCCAGGTTAACAGAACATGACATTCACATGCCTGTGGAGTTTTGGTTCTTTTTTTAATAACTGACATATATTTTATGGTAGAATTATAGTGATGATCTGGGTGCAGTTCTGAAAGCAATCAGAAGCAGTTATTTATATTTACTTTAGAAAAATGCACCATATGTTGAACCCAAGGCAGTTTATAAAGTACACAGACTAGCAGGAATACTTCAGAACAGTCCTTTCTATATCCTTTCAAGTTTTTTGAAAAATGCATAAATATGCAACTGTCAATGCTGACCTGAAAGATTCCTGCATTGTGTGCACACGTTCTGTACTTTTTGCTGGGTATATTGGCACAGGATTATCCCAGCAGCAAAGGCTATATTGAATTTTATATAGCAGAGACTCACAGAATTTGTACCCACATCACTCATTCTGTAACAGCCTGCAATTAATTTGTTGCAGAAGGATAACAGATTATTCATCCATGAGTGGTAGATTTAATACAGGCTGGAAAATCTGGTGGAAAAATTAGGATTGAACTATTCTCAGCTAGCTCAGACAGGAGCATCTTGATAAGACAAGGCAGGGCAAGACAAAACAAGACAATATAAAACAAGACAAGGCAAGGCAAGACAAGTCAAGGTGCAAAGTTAGGTTGAATGGGGCAGTTTGCAGAGTCCCTTATCACATCCCTACTAGGGAGGTGAGGGGTTATTGTGCTGCTGTCATTTAATTTCTTTGTTTGTATTGCTGTCTTCAGATTATCTGCTCAGATGGCATCTGCTCAAATGAAATACAGGCAGTAGTACTCCAGTACAGATTAAATGGTGGGATTAATTGCTCTGTAGCTCCTTCCTTCCGTGTCTTTTTTTCTCTTCTAACCTCATGAGTTTTCCCTTTTGCAGGGTCACGTAACGCCGCAGAGCTTGCAAAGTGTGCAACTTCCCCGGCATGCTGATTGCCTTGGCATTCATCCCTCAGAGTCATAAGGCCTAAAGCTGTGACAGTCCAAAAGTCATTTTACTCTGCCATGTTTCCTGGCAACACGGTGGGAGAGAAACTCCGCCAAAACCATCAGTGAAATGAACTGACTTCATAGAGCTGGTTATTTTAGATTTCATTGAAATTAAGGACAGAAGAGACAAACGAAAACTGTTTCATCTGGACCTCCTGTTTATCCCAAAACATTAAATATCTGTATCTCCAATCCAAGCAGCTATTCCCCTAAGAATGGTTCTATGTAATACTTAAATCCCAACTCCATCCTCTAGCCTCAAACAGGGACTTGGGGGCTCAAATTGGGACACAGATGGTGTCTCACCAGCACTGAATGGAAAGGGAAAGTGACCTCCCTAGACCCCTTAACCGCTTTCCTTCTAACGCAGCCAAGCATGCATTATTCACCATGAGAGTACTCTGTGGGCTCATACCCAGTCTGGTTCCCACCTTCCCACCAGGGCTACTATTGAGACCGTTTGCAACCTGTGCTAATGCATGGAGCTGTTCTGTCCCAGGTGCGGGACTTTGCACCTCTCTTCATTGTACTGCAGGAGTTTTCTGCTGGCCCTCTCCTCAAGTTTATCAAGTTTCCTCTGGACTGAATCTTTGCTGCTCAGTCTGTCACTGACTTCCCCTATTTCATTATAACCCTTGAATTCTCCGAAGGTACGTTCTGCCTCATTATCTTATTATGGAGTAGCAAATATTGCAACTACGTTCATGGCACAAAAGGTAAGGAATGAACAGAGGACTTCAGAGTCAGAGATTCCCACGCCAGAAAGATGCATACCACAATGTTCAGCCAGATCTTCCTCTCTCTTTGCACACAGGCTGTGAGCCATCTCCTGTCTTTTCTTACAGATAGGCCAGAGTGAGTAAGTCATTCCAATATTTAATCATTCTCACTGCTAGGAAATTCTATCTTGTTTAAGTTTGTTTAAGGAAATTCTTTCTGCCTTTTTCCAACTGTTTCAGATTTCAGCCTAAAGCTTTACTAAAGTATTGCATGAATTGGTACAAGAAAACAACCTCAGACATAGAATTTTAAGATTTTTTTCCCCCACATTTTTGAAATTGATATGTGAAATTTTCTGTTGCTCTGAAGATGGGAAAGGAATTTGTGAAAAAGTTGCATGTGTTTTCCTACTTCATTTGCAATTTTTGAATTTTTATATTTTAAGAAGAATTTTAGACCCATTCCACTCTTGGTCATTTAGACCATACCTAGACAGTAAGAAACTATTTTTCAAGTGTGTTTTATAGTTCTATATGAATTTTGAACAATGGTAATTGTGCACAATGAAGTTGCCTGAGTCTGGTACACACAAGGGATGGTGGATCTGAAATCTTTGGACATCAAAATCTATGATCAGTTAAAGAGTTCTCAGCCTACTTTAGTCTTCATATATCACTTCTCGGAAGATCTTGGTTTCAGACTTGAGGAGCATGGCATGGTGTTAATAAGAACCAACTCAATATTGCTATCTCTTCCTCCAACGAAACCTAGTTGTAGTGAGTTTAAAAACCACAACAGTGGAGATTTGCTTGCACATTAACTTAAGAAACAGAAGTTACAACCTGCTTGGGTTACTGCTGTTGAATGCTTAATTTTTCTTTCTTCCAGTATTTATTTTCCATGTATTTTCTCTGCAGCTGGAATGGGTACTAATCCTTGATGAGGAAGTCAGAAAGGTGAGAAGGTAGAAACATTGTAATATAGATTTCCCATAGATGTCCCAGCTGCTCTGTACTTCTCTGGTGACACACACAGCAGCCTTACTTTAGTTAATCTAGTGTTATGGCTGGCTTGTATCACTGGGGTAACATAAAGCCACAGGAGCATATTGGAGAATCTGGTTCTGTGAGTATGCTTTTGGCCAGGTTTGACTTTTATTTTTATCTATGTAATTCAGCAAAAATAATTCCTTTGACATCAGTGGAATAGTAGCTGGTATGTGCATGAGGAAGCTAGAGCATTCTTTGAGAAGAAAATGCTTGTATTTGTAGCATTAGAATAGTATTTGAGACCTCTGCATTCAGTTCCTCATTATCACAACCTTTTTCTGAAAGCTTCTGCAAGACATCATTTTCCTGCTCATGACATGTAAAATTAGGGTGGATTTTTTTTTCTTTCATCCTTCATATGTCCCATTTACTTATGTTAAATGCTGAGATACAGCAACTGTTTCTTGGCATGTCTTTGAAAAGCACCCAGCACAACAGAGCCCTAATTCGTGAAGAATTTGTTAAAAAAAAATAAAAGGTTAACTTTCCTTAATTCATGCCTAATGATGCTTTAGATGAGACACAGAAAGTTCACATACACAATGACTTTTCCCTGGTTACAGTGTAAAACGGTTTGACTAGAGCTATTCATATTTCCTCCAATATGCTGGTAGCATTTTCTATTCTACCTGCCAAAGAAACTGAACCTCTGATAGAATCCTGGAACTGCACAACACCTGGCTTTTTTGCCAAAATATTTTCAAGGTGTTGCACGGTGGTGAAAAGTAAATTTTGAAAACTGTTTTTCCCCCACTGCTAAAAGTCATCCATTCCCAACAAAAACATTGCTCATGTCTCAGGCACCCTCTGCCTTACAGGCTATTTTATGAAAAAAAGGAGGAGGGAGGGAACGCTCTGCATAATTCCTCACAGTCCCCAGCCAGCACCTACCTCATCAATGGAGTTAAGTCCAAGAGGTATTGTTAAATCCTTATGCCGTCCTTCTGAGACTTGTATCCAATTTTGTCTCCCTTTACATGTGCTTCCAGGTCCACTGTGATTGCTTCAGCATCAATTACTAAAAAAAAGAAAAAGAAAAGGCAAGGGTGTGGGGGGGAATATCCCCAAGCCCCTTTATAATGTAGGAGGTCTCAGCTCCCCCCAAAGACCCATCAGATGTTGAGCATACTCACTTGGAAACAAATTTTAGCAGTTTGCCATCGCTGAAGGACATTGTGGGCTCCTGAGCTGTGTACCACCACTGCCACTCTGTAGGTGTTTGAGAAGTGATAGTTAGAATAGGCAGTGTGAGTTGAAGCTTATGTGCGCTGTGGAATAACAGGATGATTTCCTCTCCCCTGTCCTGTTTGAGTATGCCTGTGTTTGTGTGCAAAGGTGGAGAACTGCCTTGGTCTCTCATCTGTTTATAAAGCACTGCTTTTGCTGGCCAAGGATGCAGGCAGGTGGGCAGATATTTCTTTCCAAAATTTCCAGTTGCACTATATGCCTTCAGCCAGGTATGAGCCTAACTTGTGTACATAACATTTCCATTCATTTGTCGTTGCCCCCCTCTGAAACTACTCATTTAAGAATCATATTTTTGATTGATTGCACCAGTTCTGTTTGCCTAGTTCTCTTTTTTTAAATGCTCCACCTTGTTCTGTTGTTTATTCCCAATCCACCTATGAACTGACTCACCTGTTGTATGCTGAAAAGTCTGAGTTGATGATGAATACCAGTTCTGTAAAGCTGTTGAGAAGAGGCAAATTACATGGCCATTATAAGCCAGTTGCATGAAAATCCTTGGGTAAACATCATGTAAGTCAATGAACAGAGCTCCAAGTTGGCACGTTTTGCTTTTAGGTAATGGATAACCCTGCATACAACTACTAGAGTGTTCCCTCTGAACTAATAATGAGGAGGAAGCAAAGATCATACTTGGATTTAGTACAGCCAAGTGTGAGGGCAAGAGTTTTATTAAAGGAGTTCAAACAAAAGGGCAGGCATGACCAAGATGTTATGCCTAAGGATTTAAATTTAGTTTCCTGTGTAAGTATGCAATGTCTGCCAAGAGACAAATTGTTTCCAGGGTAACACTTGAAAAGAGTGATCGTATATCCCTTAGAGTCAGGCTGTTGAACATTCGTACAGCAGGATGCCACCATGAGTTTGTGTGTGCATCAAGCTTTACGCAGAAACGGTGCTAAGTGAGGTTGTACTGGGGGGAATCTCATTCAGTACTATTTTTTTTCTTCCTGCCATTTTCCAAGAGAAGGGCCACCATCAGAGGATATTCACCTGAAAGGGTACTGCTGTGGACATTGCTGATTGAAAGTGCAAATGCCTGTATAAGAGCACTAAGGCTTGAATTTTCAGGGATGGCTGATGGAATTAGGTACGCAGTTCTCACTGAATTGCAGCAGAATTTGCATGCTTTCTGTCCAAGCATTTTTTGAAATCCCAGACTAACGGTACATGGTATTGTGAAATGGCTAAAAGCTTGACCATTTGGTGCATCTGATGTCTAATTGCTGAAGCTATGCCTACGATAAAAGGAGTTCCTTATTGATTCCCCGTATGATAACAAGTACAATAAACAATGTATTACTACATTAGTTTTGGACGAGTCAGTTGGAAGGCAGGCTCAGAGCACTCCTGACGGTGACTGGTTTCATTTCTAATGTGCCCTGCTGAGAATGTTGAAAACGTTGTACTGACAGTTTCATGTTCATTTTCTGAAAACAGAAAAATAAATGCTAAAATAGGTTTTGCACTCAAGTTATATCCTGCTTTTATTCTGGGGTAAGATTTGAGGAAGTTGATCTTTCTTCTTTTTTTTTTTGACAGTTTTTTAAAAAATGAGGAATTTGAAATCACTTTGTGTTGACTTGACAAGAGAGATTTCTTTTCCAGTTCTTTGGTGAACTGCAAATATACAAATATTTAATTTAATTTAATGTTTTACTCATGCCTTTGTTCTTTTTTTAGTGAAACTGAAGCCACTTATCAAAATGAAACATCATTTTGACTCAAAACCTTTTGTTCTCAAAATGTCAAAATGAAGCCTTTAGAGTTAAAAACCAAAACAATGTATTTTCCAGAATCAACACCAATTTAAAAATATTTTGGCTTATCAAATTTGCATTTTCTTGGCAAAAATAAAAACAAATAAGTTGTACTCTGTTTTATTTTATTGACCTGGATCTATTTAGAAAAAGATACAAGCTGAGTGAAAAAAATGGAATACATGAAAGGAGGGTGCCAGGGTATTGTATTGTGTTGCAGTTGTCCCGATGTAAACACAAAGATATAAATTTTCAGGGTTGCATTTTTCTTCTGTTAATGCAGAATCGCTTCTCTCTTGGGTGGCTGAGATAGCAGTGTGTAGATTTTAAATGTCAGCTCATGCTTTTCTGCTCAGTGGAGCATACTTATTTCTGCCTTGTAAGGTTGATTTAGACTTTATTGAGAGAAACTTTTGTTTTGAACCCAAGCTAAGAAGTTTAGCTTCCTTCTACTCAAGGCTGAAATACCCAAGATCATGATCTCCTTCTGTAAATACTATGATAACTTCTGCTCTTGAGACCAAAAGTATTTAGAGGACATAGTTGGCTTAAAAAATCTCTTTTCTCAGGCATTTGGTTGAGAGAATGGGATGTGGGGGAAGGAGGGTTTGATTGTTTGTAGTTTTACGTCAGGAAGTCTAGCAGAAGCCACTGCAACATCTCATAAAACATTGTGCAGCTGTGTGCAGACCTCAGGGTGCACAGATGCATATGTATTATATTTCCTTGGAAGGGGCACAAGCTGAACTTTTCGATTTTGACACCCGACAGCATCCAGCAAAGGTGAGGTCTGCTACTTGTGCTTTAGGTTTTAAAATTAAAACCGTGTGTGTTGTAGTGCTCACATGACATGTATAAATGTATAAATGAGGGCCATTAAGTGAGTGCGTTTACACATCATTTAAATGAAACAACACACCTAACCAGATGGATTCCCAAAATGAGTAATTTTGTACTGTTATTTCCATAACTATTGCCCTTCCTGGTATACCCTCACTTCTCTGGTATGTCCATCACTTTGATTTGAGCTTCCACAGTGTGGGGCAAAGACCTTGCTTCTCTATGTTTTCTGTGAAGATCTTGATGTTGTTATGTGTAACTGGGAGTGGGATTTTTCTCACCTAACTTTAGCCATCAAACACTTACGCTCTAGTCTGAGCTTGCCTTTTTGACATCCTCACTAGCCAACGGAAAGGAAAAAAGGTTTTCTTCAGAGGGCAGTTTTATCCATCCAGAAAGATATATATAAGACAGTTAGATCCATATAGTTTTCTAGATGTGCCTGTCACTGATTACTTGTGATAAAGGGAGTCTGGAGAACTAACTTGGACAAATTGCCAAACTTTCAATGGGAACAGTTAATAAGATGAAACCAAGCTTATAAAACAATATCAAAGAACTAAAAAGAACACAGAAAGGTAGAAAAAGACAACATCCAGGGGCTTTTGGGAGACACTGAAAGTTTTTACCACACCTCTGCATATAGCAATTTCTATAGCATTTTGTTCGACTTTCCATGAGAAAGTCTGTCAACAGTGCTGCATCTTATTATGGTTTCCAGGATGGCTGCCCAATTTAAAACAGGAAAATCAGGTCTCAAATCTTGACATGCATGTAGAAGGACTCCAGAAGCCAAAATCTAGCTACATGCCTGCAACAGCTGGATAAAACTACCAAATAAAAATAGAATGTTAACTGGCCTACAATCCCTCTTTCAATTCAGACCTTAAACGTGCCAGTGGCGTGAAGTATAAACTCTTGTTTTTTAGATTTTGTTATCTTTGTTCTTGAAAATTGGCAAAGTATCCCATGCAAATACCACCCTCCACCCAGATAATTCTAGCCTATACGACGATGTCAAAACACATCTACTTCTTCGTTTCTGTTATATCAACTTGCATTCTTTTCCTCTCCACAGATGGTAAGAGAAAAATAATAATAATGCCAGCTTTTCTTGTAGCTCTTTTTTCCTTGGATTTCAAAGCGCTCTACAAAAGTCAATATCATTATTGCCCTTTTTTCTTATGTGGAAATTAGCTGTGAAGTGGCATCCAAATATAGAACCTGAATATTAGTTTCCAGTTAAAAACAGAAGTTGATATTCTTTTCAGTAAGATTTCCAGCAGCTGAAGTGGGTCTTAAGGAGTACCAGTATGCTAGCAGTGGTGCATTTAGGAGTCCTGGCACAAAGAAAAAGAAATCTGCAAATGTCATTCATTATTGTGACCCATTTTGCTGTCATGGCACTTGCTCTTTGCCACATGAGTATGCCAGACAGCTGCACAGCAAAGTGTTGCAACTTCTGGACTGTTCATCAGTTGTTTTTTTATGGTGATAAAGTGAAAGCTGAAGTTGTAATAATGCAGGGTATGTGCTCATGTGCACGTGCAATGTGTGTAACATAGGTGTGTATCCGTGTGCTATGTGCAGTTGTTTGGCTGTAGTCTGCCTGAGCTGCATCTGTTAGCAATGAAAAATATGTGTTTTCTCACAGACATAAAATTCTGGGCCACTTAGAGGTGAATATTTTCATCAGATCTCTCCCCATCCTGTAATTTATAATCAGTGGAACTAGTGTGCAGTGCTCTAAGACCATAAAACAGATAGAAAATAATCATGAAGGGAGAAGTTTGTAATGTTTGCCAGATGATAATCCAGAAGGTCTACATGCTCGGAATTTAGACTGGTGACCCCTGTTACCTTCTTCAACAACACAAGAAGGAAGAAGATAATAAGATTATGTATTGGAGAGTAAGTAGTCAGCAGTGTAATGGGGCATACTTCTATTAAAGTGTGTGGACAAGATTTTATAATTAACGGCTAGCTTTATGCACATCCTACACATGTGCTGGGGGATACAGCAAGGAGCCTGGGTCAGGGGAGGGAAGGAAAGGGTTGGAAAGCATGTCAGAGGACAGATGTGAAGGGCTAAGGGAAGGTAGCAAAACAATACCACCCAGTCATCCATCTGTGAAAAGGGAAAAATCTTAAATGAAGGATCCTTTTTAGGCTTTTAAATGTTCCATATATAATATACTGCTTTGTACTTCCTGTTTATGTTTTGTCTATTTTATGAACTCAGGAGAGTGAGTCAGTCAATGTAAAAATGGAAATGCTTTGCTGGAAAATGCTCTGCTCTTTTCATGTAATATGAATCCTGAAATATGAACTACTTCTTCCCTAACAGGACTGCAGAGCATTTATAGCTCTTGGAGGCACTTCCCAGGACTCTCTGGCTATGTCCATATGAGTAAGACCACAGGCTGTTCTTTGGCTTGGAGGTCAGTAGCATAAAGAGCTGTTAAAAGCCCTTCAGGCTTCAGAAGCTTCAAAGAACTGCAAGCACCCTGCCTCTGGGGAATCGTCCCTGGCCCATACATACTTCCAAACAGTGCCCAGGAGCTGTTTATGAAAGGGTCAATGGCAGATGCTAGTTAATTTACTTGCTTAATAGATGTACCCTGTTTTGCTCTAAGCTTTATCTGCATTGCTCCTGCAAATATTCACGCACACAGTCCTGCCAGCAGGAAGGAAAAGGAATGAAAAACCATCTATTATTTAGAGAAACTACTTGTTCGTATTAATGTTAGTGAGATTATGATGATGGTAACATGATTATTCTGAAAATCAAGTCCTGCTCTATCCTGGCTATAGAATACTAACTTCCAGGAGATGATCAATCCTCACTTTCACCATTACTTCTGTACCTTTGGGTAAAGATCTGGGGACTCAGGAACTCTATACCAAGTGAAGAATTTTGTCTAATGATTCGGCTAGGTTGACTCTCCGACATGGTGTTTCCTTTCATTTACAAATTGAGCAGATTTGTTCAGAAGTCATTACGCAAAACTAATAACTAAGTTACACTGTTTCATTTCTAGAACCTGAATTTTAGAGAGCAAAATAAAATAAGCAAAACTGACTGTTTTCATGAAATAATGAAATAATGATTGTTAATTGTGCGATCATCTAAGGTTTTGTTGTCCTGGACCTATGTGATGAGACTTAAACCTGTTTTGAAATTGATGAGAGGTTTTCCACTGATTTGGTTGCATTATATATCAGTCTCTATTATAAGCCTTTCCAGTACATAGTAAAAGCTAAATTAGCACACAGATAGTGACAGAGGGTGTGAAGAATGAAAAGGCCAAACACTCATGTAAACTGTATTGTTCACAGCCATACAAATTAGCTTCTGATTGACTGTCTGAGCCTGACCTGAACTCTGACCTGAAGTGCACAAAGCTTGAAGGTTTTACATCCAAAGAGTCTGTTCTCATAGTGCATTCTGGAGCTCTTCCAGAAGTGTCCAGAACTTCCTCTTTGTCCCAGGACATATTGCCTTCCTCTTCTGGCAGCAGCCCATGAAAATGTGCAGGTAGAAACAAAACAGAAAGTTTCTAGCCCACGGCATATTATGTTAAGGGAATCTATTGTATTGACATATGGGTAACTAGAGATGAATGAACTAGTTCAGTCTAAATAACAACCAGCCCCAACCTTTGCCCACTCAAAAAGTGACCCTAACCCAAATCTTTTTCCAATTTGGATTGGTTCAGAGAGATCAGCTGTCGAGTCTGTCAGCTGGTAGCCAGACACCAGAGCAGACATAACTAATTAGGGTATATTCCCTCATCTGGAGATTAAACATTTTTTTTTTTTGTGCTCCATGCATGTTCCCATAGTTACAACTTGCATTAAAACCTCCTGGTCTGAAAGCAGCATGTTCAGAACCAAAGCAAGTGAAAAAGTAGGTTTTTCCCAGAGAAACCTATGGGAGTTTAATTTGTATTAACTAGATGTTTTCTTCCTCAGCAAAGTTCAGCCTGCAAAGTTACTGACATCTCATCCTCACAGAACATCTGATTCTGAGTTTGAGAACAATTTATTTCTCAGCTCTTTTAGTCAAACTTAGCCCACACATTATCAAAATTCCTCCAACAACCATATAATTCTGTCATTTATGTCTTGAGAGAAAATATTGCAAATCCAAAAGCTCTAAAAATATGCATAACTTGGGACCTCAGTGAGGTGTTGTGAATTCTGGTGGCTAGAACTCGTGAGGTCTCCATGGAATAAGGATAACCCATAGGACTGAGAAAATTTAACTGAACAGCTGAGCTGTAGGCCCCTACTAAACAGCTTGCTGACTGTGAGAGGCAGAGTATGAAGCTTCCCTATCTTTCTAAAAATAAACTTTGGTGCTAATGTATGTGCTCTTCTGCACTTGCTATAATTGCAGTTTTGAGAGGCTTTGCTCTACCATTTATTATTTTCTGCCCAGATTTCAATCTGGTTCCACAATAGTCAGACAGCGTGCTAATGTATTTGAGTCAGAGTATATTTACCCTGTACTTTGATGCCAGTGATATTCGGAATCTGGGGGAAAGTTAATATAACGGAGGTCGGGATATCAGTAGGTTTCAAAACCAAGATTAAACATGCTTATGGCTAAAAAGACTGTAGGGCAACTTTATGATAGGGAGACTATAAACTCACATGTTTCACATGTGTTAGTGAATGGTGGAAAAAGATGGGGAAAATATATCATTTCAGAGAAACTAAGCATCTTGTGCTCAATTTCTTTTCAATATGGATTGTGCTCCTGAAAAACAGTTTTAATTACATATTATGTATGTATTGCTAGAAATTATTTAACCATTTTGCATTCTGCAAGGTACCTCTGTATTGTCTGAGTCGGATGGTACTGTTGTCTGCACAAATTATTTTTTTTTAATGCCAGAATGTGGACTGATTACGTGTAAATGACAGTTTTGTATAACTGGAACAGGAAACATATTTCCATAACCCATGTCTCAAAGCTGTAAGACAATGGAATGGCTTTGTAGAAACTCTGCTTTCTGAAACCCATCTCATTTATTTATTTTTTCTGCAAATCCAGCTCAAACTTCTCCTAGCTGGGTCAGTCATTGTTTGTAACAAAAATTGACTGCTGTTGAATCTTGCTCCCTAAATATTCGATGGTGTAGTAGTCAGGATTTATCGGGCATAGTGGAACTCAACGACATCTGTACCAGAAGGCACAGCATCCACGAGAGCTGAATGGGTGCAATCTTCACAGAGTTTAATTTAAAATTTCTTATACATTTTATATAATTAAAAATGCTTAGGAGCATCTTCTAAACAGTTTCCCTCAACTTTGTGAATTAAAAGTTGGGACTGATTTCACCTGCTTCAGCCATGCACTTAGCCAGGTACATGCCAAATTTGCTGCTGCCCAGCTGCAAGTCCAGAAGGGTGAGTTCTCACATGATGTGGGAACAGGTATGTCAGGTACCCTACAGCATTCCAAAAAGCACCAGAAACTTGTGTTTAGGCAGCTGAGTCTGCCCCTAGCCCATGGTTAGCTGAATCACTTTCTGTATTCCTTTGACTGTATTGACTGCCTCTTCATTGACCACTTAGGGAGCTTAGGCACCCAGCCCGTGTAATATGTGCCTATGTGTAAAGAATTAAATTAGGGTGTCTAAATCTCCTGATGAATTCTGCCCTTAATCTCTTTAATAATTTGTTCTTGAAGGGAAGAGACAGACACTTCCACCCATCTCTTCTCCCCAGAGACTAACAGATGACTCATGTCTCCTCTTGAAGTGCTAGTCTCCATTGACATGAGGTGACATGAGCCTCACTCAAACATTTTTATCCTGGAGCTTTGATGAAGTCCTTAAAGCTTGGGAACATAGATGTCTCTTGTCCCACAGGCAGGGGAAGGGCTGAATTTGCAGCTCAGAAGTCAGAAGAGTTTTGCCTTGATGTCAGTGGAGGAGCTTAGGTCCTTACAGAACAAGAAATACTGCAAGCCCAAAAAGCCTCCCCTTAAATCAACAGAATGGGATATATTTGGAAAATAGTACACATCTGATCTGAAGGGGGACAGGAGATGTCACACTGAATGTGTATTTTCATTTGGTCTATGTATTTAATTAGACACAATACAAAAGCATTGCTACCTGCCTGCAGTTATTTCACTCTTTCTGTGAATGCTGGGTACACATAGCATCAGATTAATGGTGAACTTTGTATATCTGACCTCTAGTCCACCAGGTCAGTGGAGCTTCCCTGATGTTACCTGTACTGGACATTTTGTCCTTGGAAGAAAAACGTTGCAGATGTAAAACCAGAAATAAATATGGAAGTGTTTTCTGTGTGCAGCATATCTTGTCTATATCTTTGATTGTTTTTAACAATAGTAGGGGTCTGATATTTTCCAGGCATTGTGGCTGCTCTTCATCTGAGAATCTCAAAGTATTTTAGAAAGAGTAAAATTAACCCTCACTCTATATGTGTATGCTATGTTAGTTTTATTACAGAAAGTTTAAAATAATGTCGCTTAGCACATACAATCAGTTATGAGGTGGGAAGCTGAAGCAGAATCTAGTTATGCAGTCTTCTAATCTTGTCACTAGAAATCTCTAATTAATATACAAGCAATTCTTGTGGATAAGGTTAAAGGTACCAGGACCTTCACTGAAAAGCTCAGTACTTGTCAGCAGCTATTATACTGTGGAACCATTAATGGAGATCGCTAATATTATTTTTGAATCTGTAAAAATGTATAGGAGCATTGGAGCTAAACTTCCGGATTGTTCATGTTGCCATATTAGTAAGACAACCCTTGTTATAAGCCTGATAGATCCAATGGCTTTTTAAATATTAAGCTTTCTTTGCAGCCTTCCCTTCCTTCCCTTCACCAATCCCAGGGTCTTCTCTCCCCCAGGATCTCACTGGGTAAAACCTGGCCTGCGTGGTGGTGCAGTTTTCCCTGTGTAGTGAGTATATGCTTCCTGCTCTGATCTTGGCCATGCAAGGGGAAAGGGCCAAAGGTGCAAGCAATGCCTTAACCTGTCAGGATGGCTGTGTCCTCATTTCTGGTGCAGAAGGTCTCTTCAAAGTGAGCAAAGTTGCCAAGAGAGGTGGTAGATGTCCCATCCCTGGAAACATTCAAGGTCAGGTTGATTTGGGCTCTGATCTGTTTGAAGATGTCCCTGCTCACTGCAGGGTGCTTGGATTAGATGACCTTTAAAGGTCCTTTCCAACCCAAACATTCTGATTCTATGATTCTTTTAGCATGTCTTAAAGCCATCACAAGTCCCTCTAAGGAAAGCTGTAATTTGGTACATAGTCAAGCAGTACATGTTTAACTAGCTTAAAGCCACTCTGTGTTCCCCTCAAATTCCTCTCTCCATCAGTAAAACCGCACAAAAGGTGAACATTGCATTGGTGAAGCTTTCCCTATGGCCAGTGAAAAGGGGTTTGGATCTGTCTTATTCACATTTGTATACTGGTATGCAAGAAAACTGTCAGTATAACAAAATAAAGGATAATACTACCTTACCATGAAGATCTTACAGTCCAAGGTCCAAATTATATAATGCTTATTTCAGCACAACACCAATTGCCTTTATGCTGTTGAATTGCTATCCTTGGACAGAGGAATACAAAACTGGGGATGGGCAGGATGATGTCCCCATTTAGCTCACTACAACAGACTTACCGAGTAGGGTTGATGGCTGAAGCAAAATAAGACGTGGAACTCTATGCTTAAATGATGTGAAGCACAGGTCATTTCAAAGTTAACAGATTTTTAAGACCAGAGGTAGCACTGTAATCATCTAACTCTTATTTCCTGCATAACACAAGCCAGAGTGTTCTACAGATTAATTCATGCTGTGGAGAGAAATATTCTCCCTTTTTCAAAGTCAAGAATACTGAGCTCAAAAGCTTATGGTTGAACTAGATATGGAGGTGATGGGTTTGAGCTTATTTGTTCAATTATTTCCTGAAGAAGCTGCACACGCAAAGGTACAGAAATCAATTTTATCTTTTCAAGTCTTCTTCCTCAATTGTCTTGTTATAGCAGTGTTTATGATCTGGCCTATATTTATTGCATTCTTCGCTAGCATAGGCCTTGCATTCCTCACTTGATGTTTGCCATGTGTTGGGCATTACTTGAAATACATAGTTCTGGTTTCTTTTCTCCACAGTCACCGGACAATTAACTGAGATAATGTAGGCAGTTTTTGAAAATTAATTTCAAACCATCAGTTTTAAAGGTAACATATTGTTAGAGTACTGGTATCAGGAAGAAGCTATCAGTGAAGAAAAGAAAGAGGCAATAAGCAATCAAGCTAGCACTAAAATCCAGCCAGATTAGTAAAATGACATTAGCTGTAATCTGCATTCCTTCTTTTTCTCTCCTTTTCTTTTCATACGTACATACATATATACACACGTGTGTGTGTGCACACGTGTGTGTGTTTGTGTGCGTATAAACGAATTCCCACATCTGACACAAAACATAACGGTTTGGGTTTATTTTTTCCTAGGTGTGAGATGAGCAGAGGTAAGTTTCACTGGTTTGACCTTGTGTGTCCAGGTTTTTCCTGTGGCTATTATAACTCAGCACCTGTACTTCCACTGCTTCTTGTCTCCTGTAGGAAAGTAGGTCTGTTCAATATCGGGGCAGGTAAAGTGAAGGCTGTGTCTGAAGCCACTGCTTTCTATTTGTACAAGCAATAGGTACAAAGTGGACATTAAACAGGCACCCTGCTGTGTACCTGATCAGTGTCTGTTTCATGTCTATAGTTCTCGTATATTTATTTTATACCTGCTCCAGGAGCTGTTTCTCTTTCCCTCTTTCTCTCTCCTTTCCTTCCCCAAACACACAGTTCTTTTTTCATTTCCGTAATGATGCATTACGATAAAAGTGGCATCTTTGGGAAGATTAGATAAATCAGTGCCTCTGGGACACAAACACAAAACCTCCAGAATTTAAAGCCAGTATTAAAATAGGTGGGATTCAGTTTCTGTGCTGCACTCACCAATTCTGCAAATAAATGCCCTCTTCTTATTGCCCAAGCTGTTAATGCAGCAGGCTCAAGGGAGTTCACTTCCAAACTTAGGTGTTTCAGTTCTGTGGGCTTAAACCACCTCTGAAAGCATCAAAAGCACTTACCTCTTCTTATTGACTTAAATGGATGTCCTGGCTCAATGCCAGTTCATGCTATTACCTTGTCCCTATGAATGAATGAAGTTCTAATAAACCAGGAAGAATTCATCCTTGAACATATTTTGTCTTGCGACTGGTGACTGCTGAGACCATGTGTCATGCTCTACCTCCTTCTGGCAGCTACTGCTCATAGCAATGGGTCTTTCAAACTAACATTGAGATCAGACCTGTAAGCGGTACATGGGAAGTGTGGATAGGCAACCCCTGTTAGCTCCAAGAGAAGAAATCATGGCTGATACTGATAAGTAATCTAGAACAGCAATTTTGGCTGGCCTCTGCTATCTTTCTAAGCCACCTCCATCCACCAGATCTTAAACGCTTTACCCTGTCTGTTAAGCCAGGGTTAGATCCCTGGCTTTAACACTAATGGCTGCATGTACAAGAAATTAATCCACTGGTTATGGCTAACAAAAGACAGTATGGCATTCAGTGACTTCATCTGAGTTAGATATAGTCTAATTGTGATATAAGTATATTTTGCCTTTATTACTCTCTGCTTTGTATTCTATCTGAAATCTTAACTTGAAGGTCAAAAGCAGAACAGATACATTTTCATATGTTGTCCTTTGTTTTGTCCAGAGTGCATCTTGCAGGTGACAAATTCATTTAATCCTGAAGTCTTTTCCTCTGTGACCCGGCGACAGTAGCAGATTAGTCACTCCAAATAAAGCATGATTCATTTTGTTGCTCCAGAGAGTACAACACGTAGAGCAAAGCCCTGAAAGAGTAAAGGTCCAAGCACACATTTCCCTCTATCTAACCCTTTTTCCCACTTCTGGCTGGAGGGATTTTATTTGGTGCATCATGGTTTACTGGTCATTTTGCAAGTGCTGTAGTCTGGGAAGATGTAAAGCAAGACTGTATTTAAGTTCTAGTGAGGTGACGTCCCATCAGATATGTGAGCACCTCTGAAAACTGAAGAATGAGGTTGAGGTGATCGTAGCAGATGGTAGCTTAACTACCTCTTGCACAAGAGGATCCTTATGGATAGGATGACTAGGAAAGAGGAAAGCTTTTCTTCTGCCTGTTTTATTTTTACTGCCACTTGTTGAATGGCTTTCTTTCGTAAAATACAACTATTCAGGCTCTGGTAAGTAGAATCACAGGTTTTTCCACGCTGAATGAGTGAATACTAAACTCATGAAGGCACAGGAGTCTACCTTCCCTCTCCCTAGCTCCATGAATCTTCCACACATGGGTGCAAAGTGGACCTGAAGGTGCAGCAGTCTCTTATTCAGAATACTTTACAGGTGTTGGTCAATGAGCTGTGCTAGAGCATGGGACTGGTGGGCTCCCACCACTTTTGTCTGACATGGGTGTAGATCCTGAACCCTTCCCTTTGCTTGGACAGGTCTGGACCAGGTTACACCCTTCCCTGGTGGGAGCCAGCTGTTGTCAGTGTTACATCAAATAGCCTCTGCCAGACTTAGCAAAGCAACCTCTTCATGGGACTGAGTCAGAGAGAATTGGTCTCTGCAGCCTAAATGGCATTACACACATATCCGTTCCTCTGAGCAAGTCCCATCCAGAGGACGTGAGAGAAGCTTTCATCACAGCACCTAAGCATTTAAACAAGGGGATTAGTGTTCATCTGAACACACATATCTAAAGCTTATTTTACAGATTGGACTTGGTTCCCCCAATTTAGGCACATGATTTGGACTCAAATTCCTAATGAAGCGATTTGGGTAAAATAAGGGACTAATTTCCCTGTGTAGTTAAGGAAGAGAGGCAGGTGCCTTTGAAGACCCACAGACAGTGATTTTATTTGCCTAATTCAACTGATATGCATTGACGAGCATAGCAGGGCAAGAGCAGACTACAGCTGGGTGACATTCTTTGCTAATATTTTTCATCTTGTAACTTGCAGCTTCTCTGTTGTGATCACAAGAAAGTCCCTTGCATGCTCTGTGTTCTGTTGAGATCTTCCCAAGGGTAACAACAGTTCTAAATATGTCTTTCTTTTTTAATTATATTGTCACCTTTGTACTGGATACTAGGCTAAACCAATCAAAATGTTCCATGTTTGTTTCTAAACATAAATTTTGGTCGTTACTGATCTGTACTGGTTTTAATCAGTGACCTAGGAACTTTACCAACAGGCTTCTCATCTATTCCAGCTAGATCTGGTTTTAAACAGGTTTTATTAATACTAATTGGGGATACTATTTAAGTATCCAGATAGGATGTTAATTAAAAAGGCATTTTGTTGGCTGATCTTATAGTAATTTTTATTATTTCTGACTCAGATTCCATTCCTTAGATTGTCACTTAAAATATTTCAAGATGCATCTTCTGCAGTATGTCAGATCCATGTAATGACAATGAAGTTGTTCCAACTCATACAAGAAGTTGGGGAAGAAAATCCAACAACATTCCAGTACTTCAGAAAGTTCCAATTTTCAATTAAATTGGATATAGGCATAACTCTCCCAAAAGATCAATTCAGCTTCAAGAAAGATTACTGCCACAAAATTAGATTATAGAAAAAGAATAATTTCTTTTTTTAATAAATATATATATAATTGTGTATGTATGTGAAAAAGGGAGTACAACTTCCATCATGTTTTTTATCATAAATTAAGCTCACACTTCAGAGATGAAGAAAATATTTTTGTTCGCATAATTAGATTATTCTATCTACTTGGATAATAGTTTGCAATATGCTCACAGAAAATACAAAGAACAAATATACTGATTTTCAAATTCCAGATTATCATAAAACAAAACTCAAAAATCTATAATTGGAAGGAAAGCATAGAAAAAAAAAGAACCAGATTCTTTCATGCATTGCTTCTATGTAATCCCACTGACATCAATAAGTGTGTGCATGAATAACAGGGAAGAGTTTGGCCCAGGATGTGGAAACTATTTGATAGAAAATGCTGAATTAATTTAAATTGCCTGGGGTATGAGCACTATCTTGTGGAATGAAAAGTGGCTGAAGGACTATAAACAAAAGCAGAAGACAAAACATTAAAATATAGATTTGTGGGAAGGTCTTTTCCTAGTGAGGTACTTCAGGGATCTGTATTCAGTATGGTTTTATTTAACATTTTCACTAATGATCTAGAAGAAGTAAGCCACCCATTAATGAAAGTCTTCTATGATGAATAAGAGGGTGGAGTTGCAAAAGGTGATGAAAGACAGATAGTATGAAGGAACCTGGACACAGATCCAAGATTCCCATTGACTTCAATAAGCTTTGGAGAGGATCAGCAAAGATTTTAGAATGATGGGCAGGAATAATGGCAGAATGAGATTCATCTTGGAAAAGATACAATGGCATCAGGTGAAAAATTATCCTAGATCTAATAATCAAAGGGAAGCAGAAACATAGAGAGCAGCCTTATGAGTGAGTTTGCAATGCATTAGAGCAAGGAAAAAAATATGAATACAATTTGAGGTTTATATGCTGCAAAAGGGAGGTATCATTTTCTTGTGCTAAGGCTAGACATTGTGGAATATTGCTAGGAAGAGTAACAAAGGGCCCAAGGGCTAGTTTACAAAAGAAAAACAATGTGCATATGCAAGTAGCAATGATACAGCCACCCCCATATGCACTAGATATTGGGGAATGGATACCTACTATAGCTATACATAACCCACAATGAAGAAAGAACAAACAGGTCCCCAGAACACCTCAAAAACTGTTCTTATGTTGAAGCTAGCTGTTCTCTGACGTGGCACTGATTTCCTCAAATCCCTTTCAAACTAAAAGACTCAGTGATTCTAAATATTGGACTGTAACAGTAGCAGTGCTAAAATAAAACCAATTTATTTTAAATAGTTATGCCAAAATTATTTCTGTCTTTCTTTTAATATTCTTGTGGCCAACCTCATAAAAATTTTTGTAGAGGTTAATGATGTTAATGATATTAGGTCAAAATTATCAATGGGTGAATACTATTTAGGAATATTTATGATATGATAATATTTTTTAGCCCAGGAGGTGGAGTCAGACATGTTGGGCCAGATTTTCAAAGTGTATGAAAAATACTAAAAGTATCTTTAAAGGTTTTTTATAAATCTCATTAGATGCCTTTGATAGTTGACCCTTAATGGCTGTCTCGAGCTCACACAAGAATTTTATGATAAGAAAGCTGAGGAAACAAATACAACAGACAAAAGTCTATGGCTATGTAGGGTCATTATAAGTTTCAAGAACAACTAAACAAGCTTTTACCAGGCAGCTGCATCCTTCCACTGCTATAGATCAGCTTAAACCCACTGATTAAAATCTTGAAAATCTGACATCTTTTTGGCTACCTACTCAGGTGGTATCTTCATGCTATGATACAGAAGAGCACTTAAGCACAGGCTTAGGTTTAATTTTGAGCAAATCCTGGAGTGCTTTACTGAACTGGGATGCAAAATTCATGATTGCCTATTACCCAGACTCAACAGTGCATACAACAATGTACACATTCTTTTCAAATAAGAAATGCTTGCCATTCCAGTTCAGTTCTGAGCATGGCTCTACATTTGCTGGAAACAAAATAAGTCTGGGGGAATAATGTGTTTTGGAAACTTTTTATTCCCTCCAACATCAAGTGGAATTTATTTTTAAAAAATACAAACATTTTAAAAGGTACAAAGATGTGTGAGAGAGATTGGGAAGTACAGCTATAGCCTGATTCCTTTTCTTAATATAACCTTGTAAGTCAGAAGCTGCTCCAATAGGATTTAACTATTAGGAAACCAAAAGAATGGAATCATGGCACTAGTTTCTTCTTTAAATGAATTTAGCGTTTCTGTGATAATGGCATATATTTGCTAAAATAAAGGCACTTCACATAACTCTGGCACTGTAAAATCGTTTAAAGGCTTGTCTAAATTATGTAGGCACACCTTTTTAAAATCCTCCTTTGCACCAGGGTGGTGTGAAGTCAGCGGAGGCAACATCCGTGTCCCATGGAAGGATGACAACAGCAGGTCACACACCTTAGCTCTGCGTAAGCCAGCGCGGGTTGGCAGGTAGCAGGTAATGCTGTCCAGGTGGCACTGTGCTGTGCCTGAACGAATGAACTCTGCTTCCAGCCCCTGAATCATAGGTCCATCAGGGAAATTTTATTTCCCTCAAGCTGGTGTTTCTTCAGGAATCTCTGCTCAGGAATCTCTGCCCCATACCCCACAGTTTCCTAAGGCTGCACCTTTGCTACCAAAAATATTAGCCCAGTAGAGTGCAAAAGACGAATAACAAACATAAATGGACATATGTTAGTAAAATTAGATGCAGTTATTCACTGATGTGGGAAAGCAGTTGCTCAGTGATGTTTTTATCAGTCTTTTAAAAGCTTCTTATCTCAGCTCACTGCAATTGCTACCACGTGGGTGCAAGTAGTGGTTGAAACTGTATTTCACGCTGACACTGCTCAGAATCCCAGGCATGCCTGAAGTGCCTTTCCAGCATGGACTCACGAAGAAATGGATTTCAGAACATAAATTCTATTTTTTTGCCGGGACTTCTAAATTTCCATTTTGGCTAGGGGCCTATTACTTAACGAGTCAGCTGAACAAGAATTGATACTGTGGTGGCATAGTCAAAAGTTACTAAGTATCAGCAATGTAGGTTAACCATAACCTCCAAAAGTCCTCACAAGAAAAAAGGTATTTATATAACTGAAGAATTTGCCTTGTAATTCATAAGAATCTTTCTCTTACATGTGAAGCAACATAAGTGTCGGAAATCGTGCTAGATTCTTTATGGTTTGTTTTGAAGCCAAGTAAATATTTTACAATGAAAGTTTCAAATTATTTTAGTCTCTCTTTTTAGTTCCAGGAACATCAGTAAACAGATTTGTTTGTCCTTAAATTATTTGTTATGAAGCTTTCATATGTAAATTCCCATCTTCTTGCATTGCTAAGTTATAACTGGATGGAATCTTATAATATGTTTTTATTCCTTAAATATTTCTATTCAGAGATTCATCCACAGGATTTTAAAATTAAATTTCCAAGAATGCTCACTTTCCGTGATCACCAGTGCTATCAAAATCTAATGATTTGAAGATAGACTTGAAATGCATAACATGAGGAAAAAATAAGAATGATTTTGTAGTTAATTAATTTTAGGAAAAAAACCCTACAAAGGCAGCAAACACTACTGCCAGTGTTACAGTGGTGAGTGTAACACAAGTGCATAGATTACCCAGGCAGACAAGAATAAATCTATTCCATACCTCTGAGATAAGAATTGGCTTTGTCATACAGTAAGTGATCCTTCAGTCTATTTGAATGATCAGACATTGCAATCAGTCAGAACTATAAAAATGTGACTTTCCACTCTACACCCAAACAAAGAATTTTTCTTCTTCACAAATCAAATCACTTTGTGATGTTTGCCTTCCTTCATTTGACCAAAACTTTAGTGTGCAAGAAGTAGAAAAAGCATCTTTCTTTCTGAAATAAGAATTCCAACACCTGGTGATAACTGGACAGTGTTTCACAGAAATGAGGTTCAGCTCTCTTGCTGTTAAAGAACCAACAGTGTTTTTCGTACAGGAGAGGTTGTTTACCCTGACAGTTTTAGTATTTTGGGAGATTACATTCACATTTTCTAAAAGCATCTCTGAGTTTTCATCTGGTTTCAGCATTATTCCTTCTCTACTTTATATCAAAGCTGTTACATGGCTTTCCTGTTCACTGTTAAAAAGTTATTGCTCTGCACCTCAAAGCACGATGCTCTAGGTCAATAGGTTTATAGCAAACTGTCCTTCTAAGAGTGAATGCTTTATTCTGACAGATCAATAGAGTTTGGTCTGTAAAGCCAAACAGATATTACTCATATATGAAGTAGTTCATGATTTATTACATTATATTAGTAGCTTCAAATAAAACAGTGTAAATTCGTATACGTGCAATATCAGCATATTGAGCTTAATGAACAAACCCCTGCTATTCTCATGTCTTCATGTTTACCTAAATCTACTGCATTTCAGTACATGTATAATTATCACCACTCTCTGCATCTCACGCACAGAAGATTGTTGGTGTATTCTGTCTCAGACTAAATTTTATTCTTGGCCTGTACGGATTGTTCACTTAACTGAATATTGCATTATGATCCCCTTCCCACAGTCTCCTGAAAAAAGTTATATACCAGTACAATTCTTGAAAGCCCCAGAGGCTGATTTAAGTTTTCAGCTAAGAAATTGTGTTAAAGATAGTGCCAGAATTTCAGGGTTTTGAGGTCTCAGAAATATTTCTGATCTTCATGATTTGTTATATTTTCTGGATGATGACAAATAACTATTGAAAACACTGTAAATACTTAATACACTTGTGATATTAGTCCATTTATAATAATTACTATGGGTGGAGCTATTTTGTAGATACTTTCGTGTAATCTCTTTGGCAGCCAAGCAAACTGGGAAAAGTTTTTTTGCATACAGTTCTGTTAATGCATAATATGGCTTACTACATGATTAATAACTTAGTGCTTCTCATTGGGATATATAAAATGTTGTAAAAATAAATAAAGCCATAAAACAATTAAGGGGATTTGTACTTACTGATTCGTTCCTGTTTATGAATATACAGTGTTAGTATAAACAGACAGGGGGTCCTCACTTTATCTTTTTATCATTTCCAAATGTTGTTATAAGATGGTAACCCCACTGAAAACAAACAAAACAGCATGTCGTGTAAATGTAACTTCAATCTAACATTGTGTTAGGTCAGCTCAGCTTTGAGAAATATGTGGCTTTTTCAACTGTTACTTTTGCTGGGAAGTTCTGTTTGTAAAATGCTAATGATATCACTTAAAAGCAAAACAAGAAAGCTTTATGTGGACAAGTTGCAGAAATGGTATTCGCTAAAGGCAGTTTTCAGTTAAATTCTTCATAAGGCTTTACATTTTATGCATTTATCAGAATATTTCTTTAATGAAGAAAACTTGAGTTCATAAAAATATTGTCTTATTCGCATGTAAAGTTCCCAAACCACACCCTTTATATGAAGAAAAATGTGTTCCCAGTAACATTTTCATTTCAGTAAATGTTACACTATCTTTAAGATACACGGTTGCACCCCAGTGGTGCTGTATTTCTCCTTCACTTCCTAATTTACACAAAACAGGACATACTTCCTTGAAGGTGGCTGAGAGTGTAGCTGCTGAGCATGAAGGAAGCACAAGTGCATGGGCCAACATAGCGGGGGCCAGGAACTAGCCTGCAAGGACGTGGCAAGGTAATGAATGGTGCCACATTAGAGAGGGGAGTCCCATCTAATCTGTGTGGGTAGAAATCCTGCTACCCCTCAGAGTTGCAGTATTATGAAAGGAAGGCTATGAGAAACTTTGTAAAACTGTTAATATTCTTCTGAAAACATAATGTATGGGAGTTCTCTAATCAGAAAGTTAAAGTGATGGCAAGTAAGAATATGTCCTACTTTCATATCATGAACTTGGAATAAAGGCTGCCAAAGAAACACTTTGCCTTGTAATGTGTATTTTAGCCATGAACTTATTGCTGCATATAAATAGTCCGGATAAATGATAAGTGTAGAGGGATTTAAAAACTATTTAAAAATCATGGAAGAATTAGATTTGGAAATGTGGCTACAGACCTTCCTCTCTGGAAGCTTCTAAGATGTTGATTGCTGGAAAACACAATTAAGATGTAACAAAAGAAATACTGCTGCAGGTTGGTCCGCTTGTACTCCTTCCCTCAGCTTCCCCCACTGGCAATAGTCTTCATCCAGGGGTGCAGGTAGGTTGCTGCTTTGAGTCTCCCTTCACCTGCCCATCACGCTTTGGTACATGCAGGGCTGGACCCAAACATTTAGCATAAAAGACAGGGCTGCGTAGCCTCATATACATAAAGTAGGTCTGGAAGGCAAGAACTCGAAAACTCTAACTGTGGTTGTGGCACTTATTTTGTGGGCTTTAACCCAAAAAAGTTTTAAATTATTTTTTAACATTTTCTCCATTTCTTGAACTACTAGTTTGATAATGGTTAGGTGATCTGCTGAATTAATTTATAAATCTCAGGGCTTGAAGAACAACGTTTTCTCTTGCTGTTAAAACAAGCACTTAGCAGTGTTTGAAAAACGCTTGTGTTCATCTTTTGATCTTCATTTTCTTTTGTCAAACACATTCGTTAAGCTGTACGATTCCAAAATGAATAGCTTTTACTACTGATAACCTTTGATCACTAAAGATATGTATTGCTCTATGTATTCAACTCCTAAGATAATTAGTAAATTTTGATGGCCATACTCACAGGAGAACTTTACTGCATGAGGAAACACTGTTCACCATACACATCTCATAATCTGGCATTACTTTTTGAAGATGTTCTCAAAATAGTTTGTTTTGTGATTGTTGGGGAAAAGAAAAGGGAAAAGAAAAAAACAAAGGAAATGTGTTTATAGTGTGAATACATTATGCTTTTTCAATCAGCATAGCCCCCTGAGAGTTGGTACTGCGAGATGAGTGTGTGTGGCTCCATGTGTGTTTGCATGCATTGAAGGTGTTTTTCATTTCTACGATGTAATAAGGCTTGAACTGATGCAAGAAGAGGACGTTTCGTTCTACAACTTTATACTACAGGAAGAGCTCAAGAACAACAAAAATAAATTCAAATACTCTGTGTTCTGTTCAATAATGGTCTTTTTGCAGGACAGTCAAGTTTCCCACAGAGTAAATACAATCCATATTATGTAAATATGATCCTGTGTACATTCATTTAATTTAACATTACCATCAGAATAGCACATTTCACACGTGGGAATGCAAACCCCAGCAAGGGAGCAAATTAACTGCCCGCAAATTGTTTGCTAACTATGAAGTTTTCCAAAAGAAATCTCTAAGGTATATCTTTACCAAGGGCACAGTATTAGAACTCTAATACCACATGTTTCCATTTGAACAGATGGCAGTGAAAGGTTTGGCTGCAATGTGTTATTAGTTAACAGAAAAAGACTTACTGATAGAGATCAAGGGTACTGTTTAAATTTACTTAGAGGAATGGTGGTTTGTAATCCATTCATACTTGCAAGTATAATTACTTTATAATTACTTGTAAGTGGATAGAACCTCAAAAGTCCAATGTCTTTTCTGCACCAGAGGCTGAATCTTATCTGCTATTGTAATCAGCTCTTTAATGTGTTAAAAGATGCCTTAATTCAGGTTCATCTGCTGTTAAACTGAGACAAGTTGTAACATCATTTCTGTAATTTTGTTTCTAAAAGTTCAGAAGCACCACATATTACGAATGCTATGATTTTAAGTAACAAGAAATCATTGCTTATTAATAGCACAGTTTGCATTAAGTGTCTAAAAGCTAAAGCAAAACACATGCTTATGTTATTCTTGTTACTTATTTGTACTTCAGTACAGACTGCTGGGTGCTGGAATTCCTACACCCAGATCAGTGACCCCTGACTGAGAGTTTGAGACTCAGCTGGCACATCAAGAAACTCAACCGTCCCCTACCTTCTGCTTGACCAGAAAGTGTTCAGTGCATAGCAGGTTCAGCCCTTGGTCCTCCCTGTCAGATCGATAATGCTTCCCAGTGACGGGCAGGATTGAGTTAAGTGACTTCACAGTGTCTGAAAGTCAAAGTCCTGTCTGAAGTTAGTGGGACCACTCATATGGACATAGTTAGCCGTATGTATCAGTGTCTGAAGGACAAGGATGAGGGGTGCTGGGCTAAGCTTGCCGTTTCACATTAAAATAGTTGTGGAAAGATGTATTGAGTCAAAATCTATTGTATTTATTCTATATGAATAGATTAAGTTTAAAGTAATCTGAAGTTAAATAAGAATAAATGATGGTATAGTATACATGTCAGAGAGAACAGTTTATGACAAACATGTCAGTAGAAATGTTGCTATATTTCAGTTGTGCTCAATGGTCTAAATAACAACTGAACACACATAAGAGTAGATGAATGAGTAAGCTTTCATTCCACAGGAAATTCCCCTTTCTCCATGCGCAAATTTCCACTTTTTAGAAAAAACTGAGATTTGAGAAGTAATTGATTTCTTCATTTTATTCAAGATGAAAGTGATTGCAATCATCTAAACGTGTTCAGAGGCAGTGGTTTTTAAATTAATATAATATAAAAATAACATATTACTTTTTTCATATGTAAGGTTTTACTACTACATTAAAGCAAAAATCCTATTATATTTAATATGAGACGTGCAAATATGCTTATCCCTGGTGTGGGGAAAATTTTTGTTAAAGTACTTTCAGAAAAAGCATACAAAATTTTTTATTCGGCATTTAGAACATTTCACTTAAATAATTATAGTTGTGATAAAAAATACCTTTTCAGTCTTACTTAACCCTGTTACTGCTTCTGCTTTTTATTTTTTAATTGAAGATGGTTTTCTTTTGACAAAAAAAATAATCCCCAGAATATCATGAAAATATAACTCCAATTCTAGGAGAAGTGTTCATGGTATGTGATTCAATTGTATACTAGTGCCAAGTACTAATGAAAATTCTCAGCTGGCATTTTACTCCATCTTAAAATACTTTTACAGTCTCTTTTTGGCCATCTCCAGTAGGAGATGCTAGGAACATGATGTCATAGTCTTCTGAAAAAAAGCAAGAAACTTATATAAAGAGTACACATAAGATAAGTCCACTGTAAGACTTGTAATCCCTTTACTCAATGCTGTTAAGCGTTTTCTAAAGCTTTCATGGGTTTTGGGAACCCACACATCAGGAATAACATTTAGCCATTAGAGAGTGTCCAGCACAGAGATCAGAGGTCTAGAAAATATGACCTTTGAGGAGAGATTGAGAGAAGAGGGTTTGTTTAGTCTAGAGAAAAGAAGGCTAAGGGGAGACATGATAACAGTGTTCAAGTATGTGCAATTGTGCTGCAAAGAACTGGGCAATAATTTGTTCTCCTTGTCCACTTAGGACAGGGCAAAAATTAGTGGACTTGAAAAGAAGGACAGTAGAAATAAGTGAGAAATAACCCTGTATTTTTTTGCAACGAAAGCTTTGGGTGCCACAAAGAGCAGAAAATAAAGTGAACAATAGTGATAGATCTTTTATCTTCCAAGGGTCTTATCTTAGATCATTTTCCTATTGAAGTAAGTTGAGCTATCAAAACAACAGAATGAGCATCCTAGCTGTAAAAAATGACAGTCTATTTCAGAAAGTACTTAGCAAAGCAGAACCTTTTGACCATTAGAGGTAGCCAGTCAAGCCCTTGTTCAGCTATAGCTGGGAAGCAAGTGTTCTTTTCAGACATGACACACATAATACAGATGTGGCATACTATGCTAATTCTGCAGGTAGTATTTGAAAAGCTCTTAATATTTCTTGGGCTTGTGTCCAATTAGGTGTCCAAAGCACCTAATGCCTTTCAAGTCACTAATGCCTAGTGTATCTGAGATGTCCATACAGGACACCTGTAGCAGATGTAACCCTAGATCTAAAGGAGGATTTCCTGCTGGAATTGCAGCTGGAGGCCAGGTGTGATAGGCAAAGTCTCGATAGTAGACTAGAAACAAGCCAATGAATCAAGCTCCTAGTGCCTGGAGTTTAAAGGCTTGTCAGCAAACTGGAAACAGTCTATAAAGGTAAGGTCAGAAACATTCAAGATTTGGAAAAAATGTTTTTTAATAACACTGAAGAAGCTACAACAATTAAGTGGAGAAAAGTGAGGGCTAAGAGTGTGAATTATTTGCAAAGATTCTAATTTCTAAGAAGGAACAACTTGTTGAACATTTTGTATGCTGAACTTAACAAGTTCACACTAGAAAGTTAACACGTTTTTAACAGTAAAAGTCATTAAACTAGTACAATTTGCATAAGGATGTGATGGATGGTCTTACTGTTTGAAATTTGTTAAATTAAGAATAGTCTGTTCAAAAGGTATACTGTGTCTAAAATAGGAATTATGAACTGGAAAAAGAACTGAATTTTGGGGCCTGTGTCATGCACAATGCTAAATGAAATTATATCAGCAAGCCTTAAGTAGGGCCACAGCTAAAATATTTGCCCTCAGCCTTCAGTGAAACTTGAAATATGTTTACTGACCTCTGTAGGCCTTTGTAGGTTTGCTGTAGCTGCTGTTGTTGATGATGCAGCATCAACAGCAAAAATTAATCCAAAATCACTACAGCAGATGTTAATAAGCATTCCTTTTGGTTGTAAAATATATGGACTTATGAATTAATATCTGTTGCATTAGTTCAACCTCTTTTCCAACACAATGACTACTTTACTATTACAATGCCAACTTTGGAGCAAGGTCAGTTTGTGTAAATTTTGTACATATGTATGTGGATAGATATGACCATCCTTTCTCTGCAGGCTAAAGTTTTAAAACTCCAGGCCTTCATACGCTTAAACATATGGACCCCGTTGTCAGTAACAGGAGTAGCTTCACAGGGCTCATAAAGTTACCCAGGGCAAGATTCAGTTTGAGGCTAAGATGCCTCCATTTTAGAGTCTATAGATGAGGTAGGTGCTTAAGGGCCTGTTGTTGCTTGTGGAGAGCAGGATTGCATCTTACAGACTTTGAGATGCCCTGTGGCTACCTGCAAGGCTGTCACTCCAGAAGGGTACAAATACTCTATAGGCACTGCAACATATCTGCCAGCCTTGGCACAAGTCACAGATATGTTGGGTATCTACAAAGAGCTTGGACAACTTAAGTGCTACTAGTTGCTTGTGTTTAAGCAGCTGAATCTCACTCTTGTACAAGTTAAAAAACCCCATACATTCAAAGTAATGACAAAAAGAAGAAATTAAATGGAAATATTAATTTTTAAGCTTCTCATCATCTAAGTTTAGTGTTTCACAGTCCTTCAATATTTTTATCCTCCTTGTGAGACAACGGAGGATTGTTACTTTCATTTTCAGGAAAAAAACACACCACGAACAAAACAATTCCTCAATAGGAATCCTCTAGTAAAACAGAAAATCTAACCCTAACCTTCCACTCTCTGGCAGTGAAGAAATATTCATACTTCAACATTTCATAATAGTAAATTTATTATAAATCCAGTCTAAAATTAATTTTTTGTGAAAAAAATTCGAACTAAATTAACATAGCTAAGGATGTCTGTGACTGTCATATGGGAAACATGTGACAGAAAAATAGGTCTCCTGAGCCCCAGATCTTTCATACCCTTCTGTATTCTCTGTTCTTCTAGCTATTTGCCAGGTTTGTTTGGAGTATTCTGTATTTAAAATTTGATATTCAGTCTGTGCAATTTTTAAAAAATAGAATAATAAGGTCATGCTCACATAAGATTAAAAACGCACTGGTGCTGGTCTACTCTTATATCAACAGCACCTCTCCAGACACGATTTTTTTCCTACTCTTATGTCACAAACCTTCATTTATAGTTTAGAAAGAGTGCAAGAATAAAGGATAGGATATGAATAAATGAAAAGTTGTTTTTCTTTTCTAGGTCTCATTTTCTTTGGCTGTACTACAAAGGTTTTGATAATGCACTTCCTCAGCAAAGCTCTTTTGATAACTCTGGAGGACCTCTGCTACATCAGAGCTATGAGATATTCTGTACTGGATAGTGACAGCAAATAATTTTTCAGAACAAGTATGAACATAAACCATATTTGAGTTACTTTGAAAAAGTCAGCTGAAATTGTGTAAAATATAATGGAATCTCTTCATAAATTGCTGCAAAAATGACAGAAAAAAATGCAAACCTTGTAAGACACTAAAGAGAAATTTCTATGATATTCCTCATACTCATATAATTAAAGCAAACATCAGCTAAGGAACATTTTGTCTTTTACTGACACAGTCTGTTTTCATTCAATATTCCATCCTGTCTTGATATCCTACAGCATATATCCTGGAGAAATGAAAGATTAAGATACTGATCCTGGATCTTCAATTAGCTTCTTCAGCTTTAAAGACAGGTGCATTTTTTATAAGTTTCTGGAGAAAAATTGTAAAATTTGAGTTTGCACCACAGTGACATGGATGCCGTACAGTTCTTTGGGCAGCTGAGGTCAAGTCTACGCCAATGAAGGCTGAGACAATGAACTGGAGGCGGTTGTATCTGCAGGGCCAGAGCTGGAGGGAGTTTGGGAGAGGAGAGCAGATGGCTTGCTCTAAATAGAAGCCACAGCATAAAGCAGTGTCTAGGCAACGTGTATGATCTGAGACTGGGCTCCAGATCAAGTTCTCTGGTAGTATAGCCACAGCCTGGAAGTCATAACCATGGGGATTAATGGAGAATTTGGCATGTGAGGATTCTCAGTCTAGTGTATTTCTTTTTGGCCATAATATCTGCTGATCACATTCTTCCCTTAGTGCACTATATAACCCTATTCACCTGCTATGGCCTGCTGTACAATTGACTGAATATTTGTGATAGCCTTCTGTTTCTAATAGCCACTTGCTGGTCCTTGGCGGGTAGCCACAATAAGGCTAGAATAGCATAGGCTAGGTGGAAGAGAATATTGTCTTCTTTTAAAATACATGTTTTATAGCTTCAGGAAATTGCCATAAACCATTGTACCTTGGAAAAGGAATAGGGGTTTCTATTTAAAGCAGCCTCTGCAAACAGCCCCTTGACTCACTGTGTAGCTTGTGCAATCACATGGATGGGACTGGATGGAACTTATTATTTTTAGTAGACTCAGAGAAGACCTGCAAAGCTGGCAAACTAGGTGGGCTTTCCTGATGGCTTGCTGATCTCAAGGCCTATGTGGATATCTCATAGCTTACACAGCTGTAACATTCTTTCACACACTCTGGCTGGACTCTCACATATGTTGCCACAAAATGTTAAGACATCAAGACTCAAATGTTCTTTTGTTCCTTTTTCCTCTCTGTGTATGTTTTACTCAGTAGCTTTGTTTATTTTCTTAAAATATTTCCTTTTTGTTTGCATTTCTTGGCAAAGGCCTCCTTGTGTTTTTATAACTGTAATCTTCTTTTGGTCCCTCTGCCAGCTATATTACCCAGGATTAGCCACAAGTGTGCTCCAAGGGCTTCAGTTCCTCAGAAGCACTCATGGTGTTAACAGGAAACCAAAAATAGCTTTTCATTTGCCTCTCAGCCTAATTTGTTCATTCCAGGTACAACACTGAAGTACAGAAATATTTTATAGCATTGTTTTCCTTCTTTTTATCTGTCTACTCTCAGTAAATATAAAAAGTCATCTTAATGTTGAAGAAATGCTGCAAAAAGCAGACAACAATCTTTGGTATGGAATTATTTATAAGGATCTTTTGTATAGTAGGGAAATTACTATTGTGGAGCAGAATAAATTCCCTCAAATGCTGTTTCTGAATCAGAACTGGCTTAACAGCTACTGGCATTTCAGTTTTAATGTAACATTAGGAGCCCATTTTTGGAGGCGGTGAACAGGAATGCTGTTCCTGTTCCGGTTAGGATTAGCATGTAAGACAATGTCAACTTCCAGGTGCTCCTAAAAAAGTTAGAACATGGCTTTTGTAGGAAAAGATCAAATATTAATTTATAATCAGGTCAAACGAAATAGTCAAATGTACTTTTTGAACAACGCTTCCATAGAGTCAATGTTGCTTATGATGAGGGAAAAGAAGAAACATCTTTTTATGGAAACCAGAATTCCTAAATGGTTAATCCACAGGCAGTTTGCAAAAAGCTACATTTCTAACCTTGTGTAATTTTTAAAATTTTATTTTACTAGCAGGCTGAAAGTTGTTGGCTTGTCAGAAGCCTCCTTCAAAGAGCTAAATACCAGCACCTCCTGAACTAACAATAAGACATGTTTTACTAGTAGTGATGAAACATCTTCTATAAACACTCCCTACCTTACTGACCATCCTTTCCCAGTCTTGATTCACCACTGAAATATTTGTGTCACTTGAGTTCAAGTACATGAAACCAAACCTTCCAGTGCTTGGACTTGTATGAGTGCCACTAAAAGCAGCATGCACTTCAGCAGTTAGTGAATTAAATAAGCAAAAGCATGCTAATGGTCTCTGTGAGACCAGTACTGCTGACCTTAGAGAGAGAATGATAATAAAATGAAGAATACAAACAAGAGATGGAACCATGGGCCTTTTATGGGTCATATCAATAGAGCATGCAGGGATTCAGAGCTACGTGTTATCATTGTCAGACTATCAAAAGAAATGTATTTTCTATTTCTTTAGAATCGTGCTATCAGAAACTACTCTGAATAATTTCCCTGAAATATTTGCAGGATCCTACCTCTATTACATTTCTGCTCAATTCAGACATTGATAACAATTTTTAAAATCTTGAACTAATCTCTTGAAACTATAAAATATTCCACACTTAAGAGAAATTTTACTCTTATTTCACAAGAGTCACAATTTGGCAAATGAAACATAGAATGCAATTAAATTAAATGGAATTATTTTTATTGACAGGATATTTTGGAGATGACTGGAATTTGACTTTTCTCCTACTTGGAATTATTTAATATAATATTCAATTTTAAGGAATAAAATGATTGGTTGAACAAACTGTGATATCTTTAGATAGCTTATATTTGAAACTGAAGAATGTTAGATTCAGGTTACAAGCCAGCAATTTAGTTATGATTTCCCTTTAAAATATCCCTTACTATATTTTTAGCTAAAGGAACATAATCAGAGAATATATGAAAGATAGAATAAGTAATATGAGAAATAAAATATACTTTTTGCAGCATAATACACCTACATAAACCAAGTGGCTTCCATGCAAATTGCATTTCAGCTTTTTCCCTCTCATTTATTGACACTATATTATCTACACTGTATCTCATGGTGGAGAACAAGAATGTGAGCAGCAGTTTAGATCCCCAAAATAAAGTGGAGACAACTATGCCCTTCTGGAATTCTTTTGTTGGTTTGAAAAATATGTTTTCTCCTTTGCTGTGAATATATTGCAGGGGTTTGTGTAAAATTGTTACCCACTTACTCAGGCCTTATAAATCAACGAAAGACTTGGGCCAAAGCTAGGAAAGAAAAACAGATAAAACAGATTACCTCTTTCAAAATATGAAAGTGTCCTGGGATGTTTTGTCTTGACATGGGCAGATGTTGGCAGTGGAGCTATTTGACCCTGGCACCATTTCACTGAGCATTTATTTTCAATCACATGACAGGAGGAATGAATCCTTGATGTTGCTGAATTCTTGATATAGTATTTTTAAAATAATTTAATTTAGGGTCATATAAACAAACACAGGTAACAGTGAATAGAAGAACTGACTTCTTAGGGAATACAAGAAAACAAAAAAAGCAGGGAAATAATGTACCTTTACTCCTTCCTCCCACTCCAGAAAACATTAAAATCATGTTTTCCAACTCTGTGAACTTTTACTCAGAAAGAAAATTTTACTTTCAAGAAAACTGCCCTATGATTACTTGTACCTTGTAATCTGTTTGGATGACCATTCATGTATCACCCAATAGAATGGGTTTATGATATCAGTGAGGGTTTCATGGATAGGATCACAATATTTCTATATTCTTAATGCATTTACTTACAAAGCTGTACATATCAAATGAACACCCAAAATGGCTTTAGATTTTTTTTTTCTATTTCTTACTCAGCAATGTAAATACACCATGTTTATCTGATGTACAAGTGCAAGTAAGAAAGGTAAGATCAGGAAGAAGCTTATAACGTTTTGGTACTTGAGCTATTCAGCCAGTAATTGGCTAAGTGAGAAGCAAAGCCTTGGTTCTTTGGAATATCACCTGCATATGCTAGCTGACATGATCTAGGAGAAAAAAAGGAAGAAAAGGAAAATAAAAAACAGTTCTTCCAAAGCTACTAGTAATTAAATGCAGAAAACTTGCACCTTTGCTGACAGAGAGTAGTTGTGTATTTTTTATTTATGTGTATTTTACCACTATCAAATTGTAAAGAAGGCAGTAAAGTTAGACTTCAGAAACTAGAAAAGTTAGCTATGACTCTTGGTAGCCATTGCAAGTCACTACTCCAATCTAGTTTTCTGCATGCTCCTGTCCATTGATCTCCTCTGTCATCTTCTTTTACATAAATATTTCTTTCCACCTCTTCCTCCTCCTTATTCCACCTTCTTAATTTTCCATTCTCCAATCTATATTCTTATTGAGAGGTGCACACCTTTAAAGTATTATGGACTAAAAATACATGGGTTTTTTTTCTTGAACATGTAGAATAAAACCACAGAATGTTAAAGTCCTGTAAGTATCTTTTTCTTATTGCTGTGGGTGCTGACATGAAGCACACCCTTTCATGCATGTGTTAAATAAAATACACAAGAAGAAGTGTGTTGCTCAGAGTTTACTGGACATATCTCATAATTTGTGTCTTTCCGTATATATTCTTGTGTGTTTTATGCCTGTTGCTAACTTCATTACTGATATATTGCAGCATCATGCTGCCACAAAGAAACTGCCCAAGGGCTATTTAGGGCTAAAAACAAGAATGCTAGGGTTTAGATAGAAAACTCACTCACACTCACAGGTAATTTGTATCTTACACAGCCTGGAAAGCTGGCAGGTTGAGTGACACTCTTACCAGCGACACATTCATTTACTTACACTTATTTATGACTTAGTCATATCTTAGCACAAACCTCCATGTATGCACTTTATGTACACCTCCTCTATCTAGCTTCCATGTTTTCAGCAGACATTAACCATATCTACATTTTCATTTTTGCACCTGCAATTAATTGTATAAAGAAATTTATGTAATGAAAGCACTGGTGTGTCTGAGAGACATGCCAGACAGATGTGCGTACAAAATACATTAAAAATTTCACTTGTGTTTACCTTGGTTGCCCATCAGCAACAGTTACACAATGCTTTGGCTACTTGAGTTTTGAGAAGGAATGTAAAAACACTAGGAAATGAGGGATATTAAGGGCTCTGCAAATGAGGAATAAATCCAAGTGTATGCTGCTAATTGCTCTCTCTTTAAAAAACCTGATTCAACAATCACTCCTACACAGCAAAGATACAATAACACACTTTTCTAAATAGAGTAACAGTAAGAAGAGCTGCTATAGAGAAGCTGACTTTTCCTTTAACTACTGTTCCTTAAAAGTGATTCCGTTCAACAATGTACAAGGTCGACAAGTCAGCACAAGACCACCCTGCTTGGGGATTTGCTCTCAACACAGAGTTGTGTCAAATCCCTCAGCTGAGAAATGTCAACCAGCACCTTTCATATTTATGGTGACTCATAAACAGGAAACTCAGTCCTGTCCACGACACTGGAGCTTTTTCATATCTTAGATCCTTTTATGAAGGAAAAAGAAAAGGGTAGAAAAAAAAAGAAAAAGAAAATAAAAAAAAAGAAATCTCTCAAAACAAAACAAAGAATTTAGCAGGACATTTAAAGCAGCTGGCTTCTATTTTACATGCCAAAATAAATATTGCCAAATTAGTAAGGCATACTGAACAAATTAAGCGCTAAATGCAAATTTATCGACTGAAATACAATGGTAGAGTAGCCAAGGAGCTTGCAATGGTATAGTTCGTCTTTGTAAGTAGGTGTTTTGGTTGGCCAGTTGCTGAGAGTGACATGGGAACAGTAATATAAAAAGAGAGCATTTCTGTTACACCCAAGATGAACAGTTTGTTTTAGAAAGTTCAAGTAAACATTTTCTAACATACATTCACTAGTTTCAGAGTGTCTTTTGCTACCAAGAGAGAGATAAAAACTGGTTTTAAAAGCCTCTTATGAAAATACAACATTTCAGAAATGGTAATGTCAGCATGATAAATTACCCAACAAAATTTTGGTGGAGTTTCTCATTTCAGAGTAATGAGAAAGTCTTGGTTCTATTCCCCTGTATTCTTATAAGGACACACATGACCTTTTTATCTCTGATGTGACTTAACCTTAAATAACTTGAAAAAACGTCACAAGAACTGCAATATACATGTTATAAATGAGTATGAATATATATATACACACCCCCAATATCCAGAAGAAAATAACCAGTCTCATACACTAAATCTAGTGCCTGGGTTGTTCATACACATGGTTTACATGAACAGTCGTGAGCCGTTTTCATCAGTGTACTGTTCATTTTTCCATAAATAAATTTCAACGTTACTGGAAAAAAATTATATTCCATTGGGAAAACCAAAGGTCAAAATTTTGCTTCAGGTCAGTCCAACCCAGACTTTCTTGCATTTTGGCATTACTAGTTGGCTTGATGCAAAACATTCAGATCTAAAATGAAATGTTTAAGGTCTCCCTTTGATAAAGCTGATAATACATTGCAGGAAACATACTGTGGCCCAGAAGTCTGATCCATGTGGAAAAAAACAGAGATTTTTTTAAGTAATCAAGCTTGCATAGATCAATAAGGTTCTGGGAGTGATGCAGTTAATGTGGAACTGATTTTGAATACCAGGCATACCTCCCTGTTCAATAAACCAAACAGAAGCATTGAGATTCAAGGATATCAATGTATTTTTCAGAAAAGTGTATCAAAACATAATATTGATTAATTAGTGACTCACAACTAGTTTGAGCCTTTCCCTTGGAGAAAAATTTAAATAGTTTAAATTTTCATCCTGAATTCAGGGTGAAACAAGTAGTGAAATATTCAAATGTTTCTTTGAACCAGACTCCATTTTTTACCTGTTGCAGTTTCCCTTTTTGACCCACTATAGCTTAGAGTTCCCAGGTAATAATCCCACCTTTACTGTTTGAGAAATACTGAAATAATTTTTATTGCAAAACTAAAAGCAAACTAGCAAGACCTCTCTCCAGCCTCTTCCCTTCCCACCAAACAAAAAAAGTCCAGTTGCAGCTAAAAGGGTTTCAGCCATCGTTTCAAATAAGAAAGTAAGTGTCTGCATTTCTGTCCTGTAAGCATAGCTCTCATTGGCCTCATCTGCATCACGTCACCTCATTGCAGGGCCCCAGCCATGCAAGAGTAGGTGTTTGGGAGCAGACTGATATCAAGTGGCACCTGCTTCTGATAGACAAAGTCTTCAGCTTCAGATTTGCTCTCTTATGCTCAACCGTATACTTCGGTTGAGCATTTACAGAGTTGCAACTGAAACCCGTCTCCCAGCAGACTCTGGGGAGTGACCGTTGCTTTGATTATCAGCAAGAACATTTGGCAAAACATACGTAACACAATTAAGAAAAAACAAAGTTGTGAAGTTTACTGTTTGAGTCAGCCCAGTTCAAAACAAACAAACTTATTCCAGCAAAATGTTATTGGTTTCCTTGGCTATAGAGCCCTTCTGGAAAAGAAAAAAACCCACAAAAATCCCAGTGCAATTTTAAATTCTGACGCACTTTGGGGGTTAGGTTTTCCTCACAGAACACTGCAAACACGTTTTTTTGCATTAATTTAAAATCAGAGTGGATATTTTACAGAAAGCTGGCTTTCTGTGCTCTGAAGAGGCCTACACGTTTCCTGATTTGTCATGAAGCTTTGGTCAGGGTGAAAGAAGGAATATTTCCATATGTTGAAAACTTATATGGGTCTTGATGAGTCTAAGACACAGAGAAAAGAGAAGTTAAGGGCTGATCCAGGAGATCTCTCGTAACTGAAAATGAGACAAAACTTAACTCGCAGGCTGGACTGAGAGGGTAAATTTGCATCACCACAATTTTATGTACCGTGATGGCATTTAGAGTATAATCTTTGGCCCATGCCAACACTGCTCCTGTTGGGGGAGATGCCTTTCTCCCCATCCCCGGAGACCAGTCTTGCAAGACAAAATACCAAATTATTTTTCTTTCTCAGATTTTTACATGTTTATCTTTTTTAGAATTCATCTGAAGTAAAATGGATCCAGCTTTCTTTCAAATAATACAAAACATATGGGAACAAGATTGTGTAAGTCACAAGTTGACAAGAACCAAAGCCCTTCAATGATTGTCTCAGACCCACATGGTATTCTCAAATCCGACAGACCCGTTACGCGAGCAAATACTTGTAGCCCGCCAGCCAGCTTTGTAGCAACTTCACAACGTGGACGGCTGTAGGGAGAGTTATTCCACTTGTTCTTCACGCTGATTTGTGTTACACCATTTTGGAGGGCAGAAATGGGTGAATCACATCTTTTGCCAAAACATCCACTGTGACACAAGATCCTCTTCTCCTGGAAAGCTAGTATCTGTACAGGACCTACACCAAACTCACTTGTGCATAGGAACAAGCCCTCAAAATTTGCTAATATCAGTGTCCTTTAGTGCTGAATTAATTTATATGTGCGACATCACAGATCGCCATTGCAGAGGTAACCATCGCTTTGATAAAAATGGAGAAAAAAGAATTCTTTTTTTTGAAATTTTTGCTAATACAGGAATTATAAATTAGACAGTTTAGAAATTAGAAAATTTAGGCAATTTCTTCACACTGACAGCCATTGATTTCAGTCACACCTGCCTTCTTCTTTCTGCTACCTTTAGAGCAAAACACTTGTTGTAAGTTTACCAATACGGAGCACCCTTCCTATTCACTGCTGAATTTGGCTACTGGGTATGCTGGAGTTGTTTACTTCACCATGGGCTTAGATGTGCCTCATGCAAATTGCAGTCCACCATGCCATCTTTCTAATGTGATGGGTACGTCTGTGCTGTGTGAATGTGAGCTGTCACCATCTGCTGTCATATGGATGTCTTGACTGCCATGCAGTGAAGACAGAGTCAAACTAATTTGAAGAGCTGTATTTAGGCAACACAGGGGGTGCTACCTATGGTGTTTTGATACCTGAAGAGCTGAAAGCTTTTGCCTGACATCGATCATCAGCACATGACCTAGAGCACATGCATCTTTCCAGGTTCACAGTGTGGCTCAGATGATAGGCTGAACGTACCTGCCCTCCAAAAGCCGCAGGCCACTTTGTCTAGAGCATTTGCGCTTGCTCTCCAGGAATGGTTTAGCATCAGCAGAGCTGCAGCCCAGCCTGACTTTGTGGCTGTGGAGTAGATAGATGTGCCCAGTGTGCTGTACAGAGGGTAGCTCGCAAGCAGGAAGCACCAGTGGGTGTGGCGGCGCTGGGGCTGGAAGCAGTTAGACATGTCACATTATGTAAGTAGCTCAAACTACGCAGCAGCATAAGTTCTGCACGTGCCACAGGCAGAGCAGAGCCAATTATCTTTTATCAGTCTCAGACTGCTGTATTGTCCCCTTCACTTTTTGACATTGATCTAGTGGAACCAGAGTGTATAAAGACATACTTTCATATTATTTCTTTTTTTTTTATAGTAAAAATATTCCAAAGAACCCCTTCCCATCAGTAATACCATATGGTTCTATTTTACTTAATTGTTGCTCTACATAAGAAGACCGGAGATAAAAGTTATTTTCCGCAAAGTCACAGCTGTATTGCCAGCTGCATTACTGGCAAAAGTAGTTATTCTAACATGATTTTTTTTTTCTTTTTATATTCTTGATATATAGCTTAGGTTTATATTGTCTTAATTCATTTGCGTAAGCTAGAATAATCTAATGTCAGCTATCTACATCAGAGTCACTAATTTAATGAAAATATATTTAACTGTACCAAGCTTCCTAAAACCATATGGAAAAATATCCCTTAATGTACATATATGCAGCTTTGGAGAAGACAATCAAGCATAATCTGAGTGCAAAATGTGGCCACTTGGTCTACTGAAAGAAAGGAAAAAATCTAGAACTGTCCCTACCCCTCCATCCCCCATATTACAAGGAGCCAATTTTTAACAAAGTGTAACTGTGTTAGGTACAATCTGAAGAATACAGTATATTATTTAAAATGCTTAAGGATTAGTGTCTTCAGCTAGGGGGACAATCTTGCTATTGTCTCCAAAGCACGCAGTCTTGTTGTTTTATCTTAGAGGAAGTTTATTCCTAGATAGTGATCTTCATAACACGGAGTCAAGAATAGAGACATTGACAGTTAGTGGATATAGTTTATTGCTTCTTTATAAAAGCACTATTTAGTAGCAAGAGTGAATATTTGAGTCAGCAAAGACTTGCATTTACTCCTCTCAGCTAATCTGTCAGTTTTTGCTTCTTTATAGATCTTAGGAGCTTCTTTCTAACTTTTGGCCATAGCCAGTACTTTGTCTGACTTTGCAGGTTTTCACGTGCTTTTTGGAGAGGACACAGTTTAAACTTTAACTTTTATAGTTATACAGGACGTATAAAATGCTTGCATAGTGTGGTTTGTATGCTGAAATTTGCACAGATCAGAGAAGATAGCTGGCACCAGGAAATTCAAGACACATTCACAAATATGTTCATGTACCAATACATCCCTAAAGTTTTCAGAAGTCACTTTCTAGTGCTTTGTTGGGGGCCTCAGGGCTTCCTCTGCCTCTGAAAATCACTCTCAGTTAGAATTAATCAAAACAGTTACAATTTCTAATTAGACATTGACATAATGACTGTTGTCATTATTTTGTTGTTTTCTATGAAACATCATTTACTCTCCTGTTTTTAGAAGAATTACTGTGGTTGGTTGTTATTTTTTTTACTGACTTGCCAAATGGATGTTACCAGAAATAAACAAATAGGATTACCAAAGTGCCTTTCTTCGTGGGATGACATTCCTCTCTCTCTTATGACCACTGGACAAAATATCTTGAAATCTGAAAAAAAGGTATTAGTTTTGTTACCTAAGTTAATTGGTGACGTTTTAGGAGATGTTTATCAGCCTGGAAGTAAATTAACTTCAAAAAATCTGTGATATTATCCCTTATTCAGGATTATTCTTCATTCTTTTATCAAGGTTGACAAATTTAGTTTATTACATAAAGCACATTTTAGGGAACTTTATGGTTTTCAGTCAACATTAACTCCTTTGGCACCTGACTTCTTAGAGTCTCAGAGCAACCTAAAGTCTCCCAACGCTTCATATGCATTATTCTGTAACACAACATACTGTTCTGAAAACCCCTGGCTCAAGCTGCAGTCAGGACTGAGCACTATCGCTGCCTGATGACTTGACTTTACTAGTAATGTCAGGTAGCAGTCGGAGTTTTTCCTAGCAAAGGCAAAACTTGTGGAATAAAAAGAGAGAAGGGAACAGGCTTCTGTATGTCTCTGCCTCTAAACCAAAGCCTGTTACCACCCCTGAGCTCCCACCACTTTCCCCTTCTCATCCCAAAGCCCCAGTGACCCTTCCTGCTCCAAAGCAGCCCACCTACTGCAGGCCCTCCCAGCTCCCCATCAGATGCCTCTGCACTGCTCCCAGCCCCCTCCCTTACCTTTTCTGCCCAGGTCCCAGCCAGCTGAGACTTGTCATTGTGACCCACATCCCTCTTCCTCTCTGCTACACACGCTCTGACAGAGAACCTGCCCGAGTGCTTCACGCTCCTGTGAGCCGTCAGTCTCTATTCCTGCCAGCCGCAAGCCCTTGTCACCATTTGCTGGCAGTTTCGAAAGAATGCACCTAGGCATGGGGTGAATGTAAGTAAGGCCGAGACGGGGCCCTCTGGGGACAGGATATGTCTGGGGGCAGGTTAAACCCAATAGCAATTGGCTGATAGCATTGCAGAAGTGCCTCTGAATAGCAGGTAAGAAGTAACCCTGCTTCCTGTAGGCCTATTGGAAGTGATGGTTTTTTTGCAGTTTCCCATATTTTTTAAGAAATGACACTTCTAGTAAACTGCTGAAAATGTGCATCTGTCTTTAATAAAGAAGGGACTTAATTAGCACATCTTCCCCTCTGTTGAATAAGAAAAAAAGGCAGAGAGGCAGGAGGAAGACATTTATTTTGGTGCCATTTGAATCATAGCTAACCTAGCATGCAAAGCCTGAAATATTGCTAAAGCTGAAAGAAATGATGTATAAATGGAAAAGTCATCTCCCATGTTTAACAGCAAACAGTAGATACAATACACCATGTTCTGGTGCACAAAAGCAGCTTTCCAGTGGAATTATTCCAAACTCACACTGTTGTGGCTGAAATGAGAAACTGTCCCACAGAGCATATGTAACTGTAGGAGTAACATGATATTCTTTTTCCTTGGATGATCTTGTTCAAGCTCTGCTTGAACTGCTACCCACAGCTGGCAGTCAGTAACATGGCCCGGTTGCGTTAAGTGCTGTACAAATATGCAATGAAAGATAGTCCCACACCTGAAGAGCTTGAAAATTGAGTACAGTATTAGAGGCTGTAGAGGAATATATCAAACACAGAGAGCAGCGACATTGTTATTGACAGAATGAAAATAATAATTTTGGCTGTTAGGCCAACATTATCGTGTTATTTGACGGTGTTATGGAAGATAATAGGCTTTAAGAGGATGCTGATATAGCTTTGTGGATGGTCCTTCCACAGAGTGGTAGCAAGAATAAAGCCTCTGGTTGATTTTGGTATAATTTTACTAAAAGATGGTCTACGTGGGGGTGACTTAAGATAGAAAGAGCACTGTTTGGGGGATAGAGGACTATTGTGAGCTTTGCTTTCACCTCAGCTAATGTTGGAGCATGGGCCACAGTGGGTGGGTAACCGGTAACCACACTAGTTACAGGCTTTCAGTCCCCTGAACTGATTTTCATGAAGGTGGAGGTGGCAAGTGACATTTTGCTCATATGGAAGGACAAAGAACTAAAGCATGAGCAGGATCTGAAAGCCCATAACTTGAAGTTTTAAAAGAGGAAGATGATGTGTCTGAAATAACCAGTCAAGAAAATGATGTTTCAAACAGTGTTCTGGAAATATTTTAAGTGAAACAGGATAGATTAATATCAAAACTATAGAGGAGAAGAGAGTGGAAACTAGAAGATCCTAATTTATATTGACAGTTGTCAAACTTGTTTTGATTCTGCCTGATATATATTGATTATAGGAAAAAAACTTACAGACAGAATGAAATGCAAGTTAGAGTTATCTGAAATAACTCTAAATAAAGTCATGACAGAAGCAGAGTAATTGTAAGCTGAGAAGCGGGGTAAATTAGTATATTTAGAGTTACTGGTGTGCTACCAGAAGCTACAGGCTTAAAAATATTCAACATGGGCAAATGCTGTGTCCACAAAAAAGTCCAGCTCAGCCATGACTGCTTTTTTTACAGTAAATAGAGAGTGCCAAGCTGATTTCTGTAGAAACTAAAAATAAGCCAGGACTAGGCATGTTTTTTGGGGATTTCTGCTTTAAACATATCAAATTTAAGCTCACACTGTGCTCTTTTTGGGTGTTTTGAAAAATGTCCTAAGATTTGAGTTCATGCAGATGGAAACAGGACAAGGAAAGGATGTGTGGGTTATTAGTAAGAGTATGAGGGTTGAAACTGTGTCTCAGTTTATTTAAACAACTCTCCCTTCATCGTTGTGTGTTCCAAGGATGCAGCGCGGTTCTCAGAAGGCAGGTTCATCCTGTGTCTCAGTGCAAGTTGAGCGGTAGAGCTCATGGTTTTCTTTGTAGCTTGTTGTAAAGCCAGTTTAACTGAGTAGGCATCTCAATCCAGTGTTCAGTAAATGGGGGAAAAAACATCCGGGTGTTTATCTTTTTAAAAAACATATTATCTTTTTTCAAATATCCTCCTGCATGTGCTGTCAGAGTATGTGTCATTTCACTTCATGAGTGACACTGTCTCCCTGCCCTGGGAATGTTATGCTTCACAGCTAGCCCCGAGGCAACTTTACTGCATTCCAGTGCTACAGCCAGCCAAAGGAATGAAAACTATTTTGATTTAATCTAAAACCTTCAGAAATTATTAGCAGCTATATATTACCCACAGTTATGCCACTCAGTGACTGCCAATATTTTAGAGTATCATTTAGTGGCTTTATCAGTGTTGTCCTTGTTAGAAATTTGATACACATTTTTCTTTTTATTAAGAAGCACTTGAAGAAAGTTCAGCTTTTACTTGTAGGCATATTAATGCAATGCTCTCCATTCAAAGTGTACCCTTATTTGCTGGTCTATAGTAAATGTTGAAAAATGCTATACAATAACATCTGTTATTACACAATAGTTCTCTATTTGCTTCCAGGGAGTTTACACTAACCCAGCATTGTGTAATTTTTTTTTCTTCACATAAAACAATGAGAGCATATGCTGGCCTGTAAAAGACTGTATGGCCTCAAGTAATAAATACCTCTCAAAGACACTCAGCACAAAACCTCATTGTTAGAGCAATTTTGCCAGAGAAGTTGCACTATGGCTTAGTCCGATGAAGAGTTACTATCTTGATTTAAATTGTCTCAGAAAGATTTCAAAAGAATTCATGTGTCAGGCAAGTGAGGTAAGATAGGTATGGGCAATCTGTGTGATTTGAGAGTGACAGGTGCAGTGCTGGCTGCACAACATAAGCACAAAGATGGGGATGTGATCACATCCCTGACCTTGGTAACAAAATCATACTGTCCTAAAAAATGGGTATAACTCTTTGCTCATTCTGCACAGACTGCTTTTGGAGCTTGTGTCCCAATGTGATCATCCTCTCTTTTCTCCTGAATAACACATGACACGGAGTTCATTGCCAGAGCAGTTGTGACTTTTTTATTTTTTAACAATTAAAAATGTGCTAAATGGTGGTAAGTAGGTGGAAAAAAAATAAAGAATTTTGATTTCTTCCGAAGTTTTCATTTATCAATGAAAATTCAAAGAGGAAAAACTCATTTAACTTTTCAGGATCTCCTAGAAGCTTGATTTTTTTTTTTTTTGTGTAGAGACTTGCGACCAGTGACAGCACACATCCCTGTGTCCAAGCAAAAGCCTGCTGCTGCTATAGTCTCTGTAAAGAATTTGTTACTATTGTTAGTTACTTAACATTGGAAATTAGATGCCTCTGGACAATACACATAAATAAAGAGAGCCAGATGGGTTCCATCTGGCCAAACATAGATGTTTACATCTAAACTGGTCCCTATAAAATCCCACTCTAGTCAGTGGCCAGAAGAGGACATTTTCAGGCTTTGATTTATCTCAGGTTAAATTAGATACCTAGATCTAGCCAGCTGAATAGCCATTCTCATAGGTCCTCTTTCTCCCCACAGATTTCAAAGGCAGTTTAAGGAAACATCCACACTGTAGATACCGAAGTAGAAAGTTCAGGGAGGTGAGTCCTACCCCTCCTATCACAAAAAATGTAATGCCTTAGGCAGTTACTATGGTTTTAGCAAAGATCTGTCTGTAACTCTTTAAAAAGACTACACTCAAATATGCAAAAGGAAGAAGGAGAGAAGTGAGACATATTTATATACTTAACTGGTTTATTTTGGCAGTGTATGAAAGCTAACACATTGAAGTAAAGTCCATTATACCCTCAGGTAACAAAAATCAAGCATGAAGCTACGTTTTCTCATAGGGTTCCTCTTGATGCAACCCTGTTGATACTCCAGAGGGTGACAAGGAGTAAAAATCAGTACAGAAGTAGCCTTGACAGTGTCATAGTAAAGGATCTGCATTATAACGCATGTTCCCCCTCCCACTCTCTCTGTTAATGATTATTGGTGTAGCGTGATTTGTATGGGAAAAGCAGAGTTATTACTGGTGGTTCTTCCCTCCTCCAGGTTTTAATACTGGCCTCATACAGATCATTGTGGGCCAAGACCAGTAATTCTCTGTCAATGATTTTAATGAGGAGCAGGAAACAGGGAGATATTTTTGGTCCTTTTCTTTTGGAATGAATGGCCCCAAAAGAATACTACGTAACATTACTCAACTCCAAAGTGAGTAATTCCAGTGGTTCGACAAGAGCATCCTAGTCCAACTTTCAGGGGATTGTGCCTTAGCCAAATAAATGGTAACAGTCCAAAGCAATACAAACTTCCACTAAGCATTTGGAAGAGCGAGCCATTAGGACATTTTTCTTATACTTATTTACCTTTTGCAGTATCCATGCACTCCTTACTCAGTTCTAGCAACATGCCTAGCTGAAGTCTGATGCACACTGCTGCAATTCTTTGCTACTTTATCTTTTGCCTGTAGTACATGCTGACCCATAATACAGAGGAAAAGACGAATCACTGAGTGGATTTTCTCTGCATCTTTAGTCTCGAATTTATGAACGAAAAATGCATTATCACCCTGATAATGTGGTTTTTAGTGTACTGCAAAGGCCATATTAACATAAAATAGACTTCTGTGAAAACTGAGCTTGATATCTGGTCTGAAATGAAAGGGCCGTCAACAACTGATAATCCCCATAGTAGTACGGCACTTTCTAATGAAATAGAAGAACCCTAGCAGAATGATAAAATATAGGAGAAAGGTTATAAGCTGATATTTAAATCTAGGCGCAATCTTTAGTCTCATTTAACTGGAAAAATGACAATTAAAATGACAGAAGGCCAAAGAGTTTTAAGTGTGCCAGAATGTTGACATGGTGGTGTTTGTTATTCTGCAGATTTGTAATCCTCTTGTGTTTCCTGTCAATAATGAGTGAGTTTAAGAAGTTCGTTTGCAAAGTCTATGATTTCCTCACTTTAGCAGTCATGGTTTGTCCAGAGAGTTAATATGTAAAGTGACCTTAATGATGGAAGTCTGGACTCCTTATGCGTATGTTGCTGAGATATTCAGACAGTAGCAGGAGATATGGCAGCAAAAGGTAGCATTAGAGCACCAGAGTTTGTATAATAGATTTGGGCACAATCTTTTTTCTTGCTCACAAACCCTGGCTGTGGTCTAGCTAATTATTTCTCGGCTGCCAGTCTCAACTTTTTCCTCATGAAGTCATAATTCCCAAAAGGGAAAGGAAAGGCTGGGGAGTTGGTACTACTGAGGCTGGATAGTGAGATGAGAAGGCTGACCTGAAATTAACTTGGCTTTCAGGAAGATAGGATCCAAAGACCGAGTTCAACTCAGCAGTGTGATGATCATTTAACTATCAAATCTGTAAGATATTGTGGCACCAGAGTTCACCTTGGGAGGACCAGCTACGTACTCCAGAGACTGGGGAGTATCATGAAAAAGATATAAGACATTGAACATAGCATAAGCCTTTAGCTAGAGGAATGACCAGCAGACTCTCTTGTAGCCTCTGCAGAACATGGTTTCCTTGAAGGAAAGCTCTGGAAGTTGGTGTAAGATGAGTGGAGGGGTAGCAAGATTTCCTGCAAAATGCAGGTACAACAGAATTATGTTTTGTCACAGAGCAAATTTATGGTATTTTTCTTGTTAAAAGAGTGTGAGTTTTTATTTTCAAGTTATTCTTTTGTTCTGCAAAAGTTTTATTTCATATCATTTAAAGAAAGAGGGTGATCGCAGCTGTCTTTTAGAGGGATCCAGAAACATTACTGGAAGAACACACAACAGAAGGAAGGCACTGTGACAATAAAGGACATTCTGAAGTTCTTTTTGTACTTGAGAATCTCTATAATAGCATATTCAAAACTGCTAAAGGAGTGATCTTATGGGAAACCATTGTAGCTGTTACCTGCCCAGAAGTGCCTCATAAAAGTTCTTAAGCATTTCAACATGTTTTATTCTGGATGGCCAGAAAAGCTGGGGGATGTGGGAGGGTGCACAGAGCTCTTTCAAATATCAAAAAATATATAAATAGCAATCTTGACCCCTGACAGCTTACAGTTCCAGAGCAGCAATGCACAGAGAACAAGGAGAGAGATGAAAATAATGCCACGAATATACAGGATGAAATTAATTCTTTGTATCACTCTAGTGAAGTCATTCTTGACTCCTGCAGCAGAGCAACAGGCCAGATGAGCTGCTGGAATATTTTACTTCCAAATGGTGTAAGGAGATAGAGCATAGAAGGCAAAAAGCTGAAACATCATTTAAAAAAAGACTGAAGAACACTGTGTTGAAGTCTTCCAATTTCCTTTCCAAACCTGCTTTGAAGGTAAGAAAAAAGGTAGTCTAAGTCAACAAAAAGTCATATTCTATAGGATGAGATACGATATTCACAATGATATTGTGTTGAGATAATTTTACGCTTACAACAATACAGAAAATAAATGTTTCTTTAGTAGCTGGAAGCCAGCAATTACCATTGCCTCTACTGCAACCTTATACATTCATAGAATCATAGAATACCAAGCTGGAAGGTACCTCAAGGATCTTCTGGTCCAATCTTTCTTGGCAAAAGCACAGTCTAGATAAGATGGCCCAGCACCCTGTCCAGCCAAATCTTAAGTGTCTAATGTAGCGGCCTCACAATGATGTCAACCAGCTCTCTTAACACCCTTGGGTGGATGTTGTCAGGGCCCATCAATATGTAGGGGTCAAGCTCCTGTAATAGTTCACATACAAACTCTTCCTTCGCTGACGGTGGGTCTGTGTTTGCATCAACCTAGGTTATTGTTTCCAAGGCCTGGGGCTCAACAGTGCTGCTAAAGACAGAGATAAAGAAAGCTTTGAGAACCTCTACCTCTTCAGTGTTGTTGGTGACTAATTCACCTCTCCTGTTTAACAGCAGGCCAATGTTTTTCTTGTTTCTTTTTGTTGTTTGCGTACCTGAAGAGCCCTTGCAGTTTTTGATGTCTCTGGCCAATTTCAATTCAAGCTGAGCTTTTGCTTTTCTAACTGCATCTGTGCATGCCCTAGCAATGCCTTTGTAGTTCTCACCAGGTATTATTCTGGTTTTCTATCTCTGGTCCATTTCTCTTTCAGTTTTGAGCAGACTCAGAAGCTTGCATTTAAGTCAAGGGGGTCTCTTGCTCTGCCTACTTCCCTTATGTCTAAAGGGCATGAACTGGTTTTGTGCTTCCAGGAGAGTGTTCTTGGAAAGCTCCCAGCACTCACTAGCTCCTTTATCCACCATGGAAGCTTCCTATGGAATCCCTCCCATTTGAGCTCTGAGCATGCTGAAGTTTGCTCTTCTGCAGTCTATAACCTGTGTCTTAGTACTAACCTTCAGCACGCTCAGCAGGATCCCAAACTCCACAATATTGTGATGACTGCAACCAAGGCTATCATTAACCAAGATATTAAGAAGCAGGTTTTCTTGGTTGAACTCTGGAGAAGTTGAGTTCAGTGATCTTGACTTTTGCTCCTACCATGAGCCACCCCATCTGAGCTGCTCCCTGTTTGCTGCATGACTGCTCATTGAGCGTTATGCAGGTTATGTTCCATTAGCATCCATGAAGAACCTGCCCACACAGGAAAAAAGTGACAATAATTTGGATGTAACGTTTTCATCCCAACTTCATCTCAAGCATTCAAAATTGTTTTCATCTGAAGTAACTTCATTTAAGGGATCTGGATCTGAAGTTTAGATTTACCCCATTCTAACGATTATTCCTTATTACATGATTCAGAGGCAGATGGACGGGCTGATTGCAAACTTCCTACTTAGACTTTTCTCCTGGGATGTGGTTCATGCTCATTTCTCATGTTCATATAGCTTCACTGTCAGTTTTTTATTTTTATGAAAATAGACTAATATAGCCAAGCCAAAATCTTGAAGACATTGCTCATTGTAAATTAAATTTAGAATGCAAAAGTGTCTGTGCCAATTAAAAAAAAAATGATTTTCAAAGATAGATTTTGCAGACACAAATTTCAAACCACATTATATTGCTGGAAACTTTTTTTTTCAATGGAAGTGATGACACAACTTTAGATGGCAACATCCTGAATAAAACATTGTAATAAATACTCAAAAATGGTTATTAAGGGAGGAAAAGGAATTGGTATTCCTATTACACCATGTAGCCTTTTGTTCCCTAATCTTCAGTCTTATCCAATCTTGAAAGATTTATAGTTTGGTAATTCTATAAGGCAAAAGGACATACTCCTACCCAGTAAGGTCAGTCAAATCCACTCCAGGCAGTGATCAGTGGATTAACACATGTCATTGAACTCCTTGTAAGCTTACAACTGCCAGGACATTTCAGTTAAAGACCATGACACTGTGAACGTTGGAATGGGCAGCTGGTCTTACCTTCTGTTTGCTGAAGGCATGAGTAAATTAAAAATCCTCTGCAATATGTTTCTTTGGTGTATCCCTTTTTAAGAGGGAGTCTGCTGTCATAAGCCTGATAAAGAAATATAAACACTGCTTAAACACTGCTATGTATATACACACATATATAGCTGGAGATTTCCAGAGCTCTAGAATATTTTTGTTTTGCTCTAGAGGAGGCAAATCAAGTTTCTGACAATCGCCTCAAAATACTAGGAAAAGTTAGGTTGGAAACAGATACAGAGCCTTGATCCAACTCCACTCAAGTTAAAGTTTTCCCACTGACTTCTATGGGAATAAATCACACTACTGGAGTGGGTGGTCCCTCTGTCCTGCATAGTAGGCCAAGTCACCCCCAGATCCTAACTCACCATGTGCTGTGGTTTGGACTCACTGCTGCTTTCAAATTTCAGGTTTGGCTGAGCTTTGCAGCGGGAGGAGTGCAACAAAGGATGGGTTCTTACCAGACTGATGCTTTTGCCTTCCCAGCTTGGCCCCTGGCACAATTTAGAACATCCTAAGGCGCTAAAATCTAAAAATTATGAGTGGTAGTAATCAGTCTTCAAGGGCAACACTGGCAGCTGGAAATCACTGAAATGCAGCAGTAGTTACCCACACCCATTCCCTGGCCATTTAGTCATCTTTGCTGGCTTTATACCAGCTGAAGATTCCCCCAAGCATATCCTCAGTTGGCCTTTAGAGTCACTAGAAAAATACAAGGGGACTGGAACTGAGCTGGGTTGTCTGCTTTCTGCCATGGTGCTTGGTTTTTCAGTCATGTATCATATGTCCGCTCAAGACCAGTAATATTTTGAGGAACTGGTTATCACTGATGCTCTGAAAGAAGGACTGGAGCAAGCATCATCATCCTTCAGGTACTAGTAAAAATTTCTTTTCATTTTGGTGTTGCAGTGCACGTTAGCAGCTGTCTTTCCCTGGCCAAGTTGGCTAAGCTATACTGAAATCATGGAGTTATAAAAATTGACATAAGCTGAAAACTGGATCCAGTCTTTATTGCTTGTTTACTGTAGAGTAACTGCATAACCTGTTCTTGAAAAATATTAAAGGAGCAAGTAAATATAACAGTCTTTGTCCAGATCCACAAAGGTAGTAAACTGACACAACACCTCTGAATTCCTGGAACAACATGGGTTTGCACCCGTTTAGGACCCTCACATACATGACATTACTTGAAAAACTGTGTCCAAACATCTGCATACAGTTAAGCCCTAAAGAACAAATTTCAAGGTAATATTAAATATCCTGCACATCTACAAATATCACCTGTCAACAACTTATACTAATTCTTATGTCTAAACATGGCACTTGTCTCTCTGTTTTCCACGTCAGTAAATTCCAGCAGCCCATTGAAATTATTATATTTTACCCAAAGAAAAAGAAAAAAAGGTTGTTCTGAATTTACTGCGCTTTCATTGAGTGTCTTGTTCTTGCATTATATGGTTGTCTGAAATAGAAGGATGGTTGCACCAAACAATTTTGCTAAAGTCCTTGTAACTCTTCTCCCATGCACTCTGTGCTGCCCCACTTTTTGCAATCTCTTTTACATACGCCCAGCACCACTGTGTAACTGTGTCCAGGTACGATTGCTCAAGGAACGGAGCTGGCCCACTGCACAGCAAGGCTTGGCTGCCAAGTGTCCACAGGATGGATCAAGTGGACGAAAGATTTCCTCCATCTTTTATGAGCTGCCAAAGGTTGCCTTGTTCAGGACACTTTAATCTTCAGGGTTAGAAGACAGTCCAGGTTCATTATAAGGTGAGTATTTGAGAAATAAACAGCTGTTGGCATCTATAACTTGAGCTCTTTATGCAAGACACATAGGTTTCTTTGTATGTTTTCTTAGTATGCTTTAGCAGACATTTATGTGATGCAGCGTCCTTGCAACTAGAATCTTGTGGAAAAAAGGGCACATGGAAAATTACATTATTATCTAACTTTTGGAACATACCATGCCTGGTGTACTTTTTTTTGGTCTATACTCTTCCCTCTTTCCTTATTTTTCAGTTTTGACCCTACATTTGAACCCTGCACCCACTCCATTCCTCATAACCAGGTACTTCATTTTGCATGGCTTTCCTGGCATTTCTTTAGTAGCAATTTGAGCTCTCTGTAATTCTCACTATTACCGGTGTTTTGTCAAAGCTGGTAAACAATGAATTATATGACCAATATATTTAAGCAATGATGTATTTATTACTTCTTTGTCTTTGCCTTGGTGGTTCACAATCATCAGAAAATGTGTTGTGAGGTATGCGACCTATAATTATGGAAATTCAATGTAACTTTGATTATTATATTACTTCTCAGCATCTTATGCTTATATTCTGTGTTAATATCTGACAAAAGCTCTAACCATGTGAATCAAAGTAATGTCTCACACTTCTGTGCACCGTTTGAAATTTGGTCTGCTGTTTGAAAAGATCTTTCTTTTACCATTGTCTTAGCTCTCAGTGAACCATATGAAAGAATTTGGTAGCCCTAGCTTCTCTGCATTAGGTGATCAGACTGCCAAATTCTAAGCAAAATACCAAAATACCCTTGTTGCTAATTTTACCATTGTTATATAGTGCTTAGTGGTAATTAAAGCTGATGTTAGACTGTACAGTACAGATTATATGCAAAGAATAGCATTAAAATGCTATGTGTTAGATACAAATAGTGAAAAATTTGCAATTTTCATTGATACCTTTCTGCATGACATTAGAAGCTGCAATTGAACAATTCTTGAAATAATTTATTTAAAACAACTCTCTAAGAGGTCCAAAATATTAGACGATATTTTTCACAATGGTTTTTGTTAAAGAAAATTAACGAAGTTCCTCTCTAAAATTTTGGCAAAAACTTGAAACTGCAACTTTTCAGAACTTGAATACAAATCTAATTTTTAGTACATTTTCTTTTTTCAGTTTTTGAACCAGATTTGCTCAGGATGTGCTCTCTTTTTTGTATCTTTCACTTCTGTTTTTTATTTAGGGCCTTGACATAAGAAAAATAACTTTTCTCAGAAACATGGTGAAATCGGGGTGGTGAGATGGCAACTGGATATATTTTCCCCGACAGAAGACTGGTAATCCTCATTATTTCCCCTTGCACCATTCCTCCTCTTTGCTTAGCTGCTATAAGTGACCTAGGTTCTGCTCATCCTTGCTTGCCTTTCCTTGCTTCTTTGCAAGATCCTTTAGCAAAAGCCACCTTCTTCTGTTCCATCTGTTTCCAGACTATTCAGCCCATATTACAAAGTTACAGAGGAAAATAATGATGTTCCTTTTATAAACAGTATAATCTAAGAGTTAGAATAAAAGCAGAAGGACAGAAGAGATTATATCTCTTCCATAATTAATGTACCAGAAAGGGGGTGTAACTCCTGGAAACATTGGTAACTACTGAGGGCAGCGGTCTTTAAAGCGGCCCTGGGACCAGACACATAGGAGACGGAGGAGCACAGCTTTCCATCTGTGCTTGTGTACCAAGAGACATGGCTAAACTCTTGGGTGCAGCATGTACACCCTGCTCCTGGGTCCCAGGATGGCATTTTGAGAAACATTTACCAATGAACATGGAGTATTCTTTGCAAGGCCATGGCCAGCAGGGCCATGCCAAATAAGAAGAACCAGAGCTGTTGTCATTGCTCTTCCTCTGCAAGTGATGGCAGAAGTCATGAAGCTGAGCTTCATCTCTGTCGCGTGCAGAGCCCAAGGAGTGTTCTGCAGGACAATGTGTCAATTAGAGATGAATCAGGAGAATATGTGCAGAGGATGCCATCTATTCTGAGGTCCAAAAGTTACCAGCATGGCCCAGCCAATGGATTTGTCCCTAGTGTTTCAGCTGGAAGTGTATGTAGAAAAAAAAATCAATTTAAATACCAAAATTTGGAAAACTGTGCCATTTTTGCCTCTTCAGAAGAAGCTCAGATTCAGGCTACTAGTGTTCTTACAATTCTAACTCAGGCAATCTCTGTGTCACCCAGAAACATGAAAAGTTCTAGGTATTGAACTATGTTTGCATAGTTTGCTTACAATGGAAGCTTTTAATAGGAAACATATTGTTGTGATGTATTTATACAGTGTGCAGCAGAAGTGTGGAAAATAACAGTTTTGTAGCAATGATTAAAATGTGAACACTTCTGAATTAAATTGAGGGTTTTGTTTTGCTTTTCTTGAGAAACAGCTCTTGTCTCTGCAAGCTTTGTCATCTCTGTAATTTAAAACACAGTTCAGAACACAGTTATAACAGAAAGCAATATATCCTACTCTAACATTAATCATTAAGAAGCTTGACATCTACCAGTTTGTCACCTAGACCTCTCTTCATGGAGTGGAGAGGGGTGGCATCTCCCCAACTGATTCAGCCCATCTGTCTTAAGCACCTCTCTTAGGATGGGATGACTTGTTCCCTCAAAGACACCTTTCTCCATTGGCTGCAGGTGCAGGCTACAGTGAGCTTCAGCTGACACCTCACTGCCAATAACCTCCTCCATTGACAAACTTAGTGCTCACAACAATTTCTAAGGATTTGCTGGTTTACTATTATTGTCAGTCTAGTCTACATTAAAGATCCAAATTAGAGATGTAGCACTGTGCAGTATACTTCAGCAAATCAAAGTAATTAGCAGAATTTCTCCTGGACAGTGTTTTGGAAATTTCTATCAAGCTGGGGGTTTTTGTTTGGTTGGTTGGTTTGGTTTGGTTTGGTTTTGGTTGGTTGGTTGGTTGGTTTTGTTCCCCCCCTCCAAAAAAATCCCAAACCCATAAAACCACTTCCCCTCCACTTTCTCCAGGGGGACAGAGAGGAAACAAACAAAAATCCCCTATCTTCAAAGTTTTTCTTTCTACTTTGAAAATATGAAAAAAAAAAAATCAATATTTAATGCTGAAGTTATTACACTAGGCTTCATTATTATTTAAAATCCTGAAAAAGCTAATATTTTTCCAAAAAATAAAAAAGAAAAACCTAAGGGCCTTTGGGGTCTTTTTGTTTGTTTGTTTTTCACTGTCAATCATCTATTCAATCCCAAGTAGAGATAAATACTTACCAGAAAAAATCTTTCTAAAAGCCATGCCAATTGCCATGTACCTACAAATAAGTATATAAATTTTACCCTTCAGTTTTTCAGTGAAGAAATCCACTCTCCCGTAAAAAGCTGACTGTATGCTATACTAACTGAACAAAGAACTGCTTTGCTTGGTGGTACAAATACTCCCCTTGCTCCAAATCCTTGGGTAGGACCAGACTTTTTATGAAATAATCACAATTCATTTCAAAATCCACTTGGTCCTAGTTATCCTGAGGATACCACAGAAATTTTCTGGTGTTATGATGAATCTTACTTGAACTGTATGATAAAACTTCCTTTGAAAAACCAATATCCTATACTATTGATACATCAATACCTTATGTGACAGATTTAATGTAAAATCTCATAAATTCTGCTAAGTCTTTTGAGCTGTAGTATACGTTTGGGTGGGTGGGGGAAAAGAAGAAAAATGAATAAATGGGACCTGAAGAGTGGATGTGTGACTGTTGCAGAAAGACATGAGACCATATTTTGCCCAAGAATTATCCCTTACTTAGATTTCACAAAATTTTGAAACTCAAGTAAAATTTATATGTTTGCTTCCTCCAGACAAAATAAAGGTCTTTTGACAATATTTATGATTAACTTCTATACAGACTATGTACTCATTTTCTGAACTATATTAAGCTCTTAATATCAATAGCCTTTAACACCAGTGCCTTTCGAAAAGAATAGAATATTATGTACAAGTTTCTGTCAGTTTTAAATTGTCTTTGTTAAAACTCCTAGTTACTGTCCATTAGTCACTTACACACACTACCTTTTAAACTAATTTTGTGCTTTCATTCACCTTGACCTGGAAAGAATTATTTTCCAACTTCTTCCTTCTAATCCCAGTAATTTAGATTCAGGTATATCTTTAACAAGAAGAAGTCTAAAAATGTAAAGAAAAGAACACACATAGTGGAGGATTTTTGTCACCTTTAGCATTGACAGAATGAATGGAATGAATGCTACTTCTTAACATTTCAGTTCTCTGTGGAGTTAAATGCCCTCAATTCCCATTTAGTTTAATAGTTATGGCAGATTAAGGCAGGAGTAGTTTTTACCTTAATGGATAATAAGCAGGTGGATGTCGTGGGCAGAGATTTCCCCTTCCTCTCCTGAGTGAGCCCTTAGTTACACATCTGCTTCCCCTTCCTCTAATCTCTAATTTACTTTAAGGGTAGGTGAGGATTTGCAACACAAAGCCGAAAAGGTTTGTGTCATGAAATCTTAGCTCCAGGTTCTGAGTTGCCAGCCATCAGGGACTGAAGCTTATGGCTGGTATTTTATTGAACTTAGGAGAAAATGGATGAGATTGTAATGACAAGACCAGATTAGTAGGAGGTAGCTAAAATGAAGCATGTTGCAGATGAAAACCAATGATCATGACCTTCCCTTGTGCACCTCTAGCTCCCACTGCCTTCTGCAGTTGATCCAGAATTTCACAGAGATTTTAATCTGGTGTGCTTACCATTTTCAGTTTGAAACTTTATATGGAGAAAGATCACTTGCAATAACTTCCTAACACTTGGACAAAAATCAGATTTTAAAAAATATTTTTTAAACTATTTTATTAACTATTAAACTGCTTAAATATTTCAAAATGGAAAATATAAACTTTCTCAGTTTCACATAACTTTTGTTTCATAATTTCAGCCTCTATTAAGTCATAATAAAGATGAACTGTTTAGAGATTACTGAAACAATAAAATCTTTCTACAGATGGGGCGGGACATTCTGAATATTGTTTTCAGTTGTGCTTTTTCACCCTAATTCTCCAAAGGAAAGCTTTTCAATATCTCATTTTGCCTGAAGGATGGGGATGTGGTTTCCTGATTATTTGTATGCCTTTTCAAACTGGGTTCTAAAAGGTGGTTAGATTTTAAGACTCAGATTTGGTTTTGGTTATTTAGTTTGGATGATTTCTAGTAGAAAACAATCTTTGCCCGTTGTTTTGTCTTTCATTGGTTTCTCATGAGAGCTCCATTCTTGGACAAAAAGCTATTTGTTTCTATAAAACCATGTCTTAGTTACTTCTTGACATCTAGGATTCTTCCTGGATATTAAGAACACAGATGTGGTTTTGAAATAAATGGCACTGGCTTTCATTAACCTGAACCCCCAATGTTAGGATGAACGGATGGAGTGAAGATACCATTGTGCTTGGACAGGTGGTTGTTTGCCCTGAAGCCTATAAGACCTTCCCAGTATGAGACCCAGGACTGGTTGTTCACTCCTTGCTCTTGGGTAAGACATTTTCCCCTTTTTTATGTCTGAGGAAATTAGTTTGGCTGAAAATAATTTTAGGCAAAATTTGGTAGACTTTCTGTAATACATTCTTCCAGATAGTGCAGCTAATATTTGTCTGTGTTATGCCACCTTTCCCTCCCTGCCAAGCTGCATGCCCACATACAGTGCTTTCAACAGTGTGCACCCCAACTACTCTGGCCTGAGCAACTTCATATGGGAAGGAATGAATGAGACAAAATGGCCTCAAACTGCAAAAGGGGAGGTACTTAAACGATGTGTAGATGTGGCCTTTAGGGACATGGTTTAGTGGTGGACTTGGCAGTGTTAGGTTTACAGTTGGACTTGGTGATCTTAAAGGTCTTTTTTAATGTAAATGATTCTATGATTATATAATCAAGAGAGACCAAGAATGCCAATGTGTTGGTAATCCCTGAATCTAAAGGAAATTAAGCACTAATTTTGAACTGGACAGTTTAAGAGGGAGGTGCTGATCTCTTCTCCTAGTTATCCAGCAATAGGACATTTGGGAATGGTTCAAAGCTGTGTCAGGGGACATTTAGACTTGACATTAGGAAGCATTTCGTTACCAAGATGGTGATCAAACACTGGAAGTGCCTTTCTAGAGAGGTGGTTGCTGTCCCATGCCTGTCAGTGTTTAAGATGTATTTATACAAGGCCCTTAATAATATGTTCTGACTTTTGTTTGGCTGCTCATGGCTTGATAGGGTATACTCTTTGCTGGGTAAAAAACTAGCTGGATGGCCGAACCCAGAGAGCTGTGGTGAAGGGATTTAAATCCAGTTGGCAGCCAGTCACAAGTGGTGCTCCCCAGGGCTCAGTGTTGGGGCCAGTTCTGTTCAATATCTTTATCAATGATCTGCATGAGGGGATAGAGTGCACTCTCAGTAAGTTTGCAGATGTCACCAAGTTGGGAGGGAGTGTTGATCTGCTTGAGGTTAGAAAGGCTCTGCAGAGGGATCTGGACAGGCTGGATCGATGGCCTGAAGCCAATTGTATGAGGTTTAACAAGGGGAAGTTCCAGGTCCTACGCGCGGGTCACAACCACCCCATGCAACACTACAGGCTTGGGGAGGAGTGGCTGGAGAGCTGCCCAGCAGAGAAGGACCTGGGGGTGCTGGTCAGCAGCTGGCTGAACATGAGCCAGCGGTGTGTTCAGGCGGCCAAGAAGGCCAACAGCATCCTGGCTTGTATCAGCAACAGTGTGTCCAGCAGGAGCAGGGCAGTGATCGTGTCCCTGTACTCGGCACAGGTGAGGCCACATCTCGAGTACTGTGTTCAGTCTTGGGTTCCTCAGTACAGGAAAGACATTGAGGTGCTGGAGCGTGTCCAGAGAAAAGCAACAAAGATGGCTAAGGGTGTAGAGCACAAGTCTTAGGAGGAGCAGCTGAGTGAACTGGGGTTGTTTAGTGTGGAGAAGAGGAGGCTGAGGGGAGACCTTCTTGCCCTCTACAATTACCTGAAACAAAGTTATAGCGAGGTACGTGTCAGTCTCTTCTACCAAGTTACTAGCAACAGAACAAGAGGAAACGGCCTTAAGTTGCACCAGAGGAGGTTTAGATTGGATATTAGGAACAATTTCTTTTCTGTTAGGATTTTCTAGCATTGGAACAGGCTGCCCAGGGAAGTGGTTGAGTCACCATCCCTGGAGGTGACAGGGACATTTAGAAGACTTTTAGATGTGGTGCTTGTGGACATGGTGGACTTGATAGTGTTAGGTTTGCAGTTGGACTTGATGACCTTAAAAGTCTTTTCCAACCTAAATGGTTCTATGATTCTAAGTGGTCAGGTGCTGATATGTTGTGTGATCTGTGTGATCAGTGATGATCATTGTAGGGCCCTTTCAACTGAAATTATTCTAGTCTCATCTATTCTATTTGATTCGATTCTAAGCCAATATCCCCTAAACTTCTGATGTTCAATGCAGCAATGATGAGAGTACAACCAGTTTCCCATTTCCTCTGCTCCTGGTTTCTGACAAGGAGATTCCTCCTCTTCTAGTAGATCATGACCTTGGTCTGAGTTTAATCAAGCTTTTTTCACCTCCCCTCTGGAATTCAGTAACGCAGTATACTTGGGCCCTATGCCATCTGTCCTGGGAACGTGCAACTAAATGCAGTAGCATAACAGCATGATCTAACAACACAAGCTATATAACTATCCCAGAAGATCCTCTCCCTCCACTGTCTTCCTCTAAGATAAAAAAAAAATAGTGAGTTGAAAGTCTTTCCCCTTGCCTGCAAGATGATTGGTAGCCTGGGCAAAATAAAACGTGGTCCAAGGATCCATATTAGTAAGTCCATGCAAGTGCAGAGTAGGACATTGTGGACTCACCAGTTTGCATCTGGAAGCAGTATAGCTCCATGTACTTGGCACTGTGCCCAAGCTAATATACCCTGCCCTTTGTGTGTGAACGTGACTATTCTGCTTCCAGGCCTGATTTGGCAGTTTATCCAGAACCACCCTTCTGGTTCTGGGGTTAACGCAGGAGGAGTGAATCTGTCTGCAGCTGGCAGTGTGGCCAGGCTTTCAAAGTATCTATCTGGCACCAGGGTGAGAACCTGGGATGCAAAATCTCCTCTTCAGGCACAGAAAGGCTTTCTACCCAGAAGGTAATGCTAGTGTATGCAGAGGAGAAAACATTCCTTTCATGGGGTTGGTCCAAGTTTCTGGAATTAATTCTCACAGGAAAAGAAACATTAAAAAAAAACCCCAACAACCCCTGTTGTCCTGTCTATCACATGCAGTTAATCCAACCCACTTTTCTGCTAGATACATGCATCACATTTATCACTCAGCTCTCCTACTCTCCCTCCCCAAAACTGTTACCCAAATGCAAAGATATGCATACAGTAACTCCTCGCACTCCAGAAAGATAAAGTGCATATGACAGATATTAGTTACATGACATCATGCTCTTTAGAAAGGCCTTGGGATATGAAGAGGTATAAGATTCTCCATAGAACTGAATGGAATAGAAAGTGTCTATATTTTTGTGGTACTTTAGGACATGCAAAAATTGGATTTGCTAAGCCTGTTCCCTGCCAGATCAACCTGGACACACTAAACTTTCAGATAAAAATATTGTTATATTAGTCCATGTTCTGTGTTGTTAGTTAGAGACTATATTTACTAATGCCTTATATTGTGCTGAGCACATTATGATAAACAAACAGTAAACAATAACTGCAGGCAAATACTGGCTTTCTGTTGGGAAGCAAGTTTTTCACAGTTTCAAATTTGCTGATGTGTTTCACAGCAGGCTGCAGACCACGCAGGAGTAGCAATCTGGTGTTAAAAATACTTGAGGCTGCCCCTACTATTTCTTGCTCATTATCAGTCCTCTTAGCCAGGTCAAGCTTCCCTTGAGGAAAATGGAAATGGGAGCTTTGCCTGAGGTGAGGTCTTCAGAGCTATTCCTGTTGATCACATTTTGGCAGACATGGAAGAGCTGGGTGAAAGTTCGGGGAGAAGGAAAAAGTTTATTTTGAATTTGGAGCCCAAATAAACTGAGCTAGCACAGAACAAAACTGAATTAAAAAGCAAAACCTAAAACCTAGAGAGTTTCTTTTGATTTCACATGCGCTCTAGGCTTTGAATAACTTAAATACAGAACTGTACCTCAGCCAGGTGTATTTGAAAGGTTTGTGAACTTTGTAAAATGTTTGATGAAGCTGGGCTGAATTTCAGATCTGTAATGAAACATGGAAGCAGGTGAGTTCCATGTGGTTTGGAGATTTTCTAATAAATAGTTTGCATTGCTCCAATAGTGACAAATTTAGAAAACTACCTTACCAGATGTACACAGAAGAAAAGGATGTAATATGAGGACCAGATAGAAAGCCTGGACACAGAGCTGACTGCTGTGCATTTCTGTTCTTCTGAACTGAAACAGAGATGCACAAGTCTGTGTTGAAGCTGAACACTGTCAGAATATAATGGAGAATTTCTATGGTAAAGAGGTCCAGCTTCAAAGAAAGAAAGGAAAGAAAGGAAGAAAGGAAGAGAGAAAGAGAGGAAGAAAGGAAGAAAGAAAGGAAGAAAGAAGGAAAGAAGGAAAGAAGGAAAGAAGGAAAGAAAGAAGGAAAGAAAGAAAGAGAGAAAGAGAGAAAGAGAGAAAGAAAGAAAGAAAGAGAGAAAGAGAGAAAGAGAGAAAGAAAGAGAGAAAGAGAGAAAGAAAGAGAGAAAGAAAGAGAGAAAGGAAGAGAAAGAAAGAGAGAAAGAGAGAAAGAGAGAAAGAGAGAAAGAAAGAGAGAAAGAGAGAAAGAAAGAGAGAAAGAAAGAAAGAAAGAGAGAAAGAAAGAGAGAAAGAAAGAAAGAGAGAAAGAAAGAGAGAAAGAAAGAAAGAGAGAAAGAAAGAGAGAAAGAGAGAAAGAGAGAAAGAAAGAGAGAAAGAAAGAAAGAAAGAAAGAAAGAAAGAAAGAAAGAAAGAAAGAAAGAAAGAAAGAAAGAAAGAAAGAAAGAAAGAAAGAAAGAAAGAAAGAAAGAAAGAAAGAAAGAAAGAAAGAAAGAAAGAAAGAAAGAAAAGAAGTGAGGTTATGTGTAATTATTTTCACAGAATTTTAACAACCAAAGTCATAAGGGGTCACAGTGAAAGCGGTTATAAAATGAGGTCTCTCTCCTGAGAGTGTTTAAATGGCTGACTCTTGAATGTCTCACAGCAGCTGACTATCTGAGCCATGACTTTAATATTTTAATTAATAGTATTTTGTGTTGCAACCAGGTTTACCCAAAAGAGAACTGGTGACTCAGACACAGTAAGAAGAGGTTTCATACTTCAAAGACCTTGGAGTTCATAGTTAGTGTTGGTGTGTCATGCTTATTATGTTTGATAGGTTTTAATGTGTAATAAGGGAAAAAGCCAAATCTCCTATTTATTTATTTAGAGAGATGGTTGGAAAAAATATTTCCAGAAAAAAATTTTGATGAATGTCTTTTGCATTTTTACTGCAAATAGAGAACCAAAAAAAAAACCCCTCACCAAAACAAAACAAAATGAAACAAAAAACCCTTTGGCTCTACAGTGAGCATTTCCATCCAGAAACTCCTGCATGCTTTGCAGACCTAAACCATACTATTTGCATGACTCTGAGTTTCCTAACCAGACAATATCTCATGTGATATATCATAATGCTTTATTTTGATGACCTGGCATGGTAAATTATGGAAATATCTAGGTGTGATTTAAAAAGATGATGACACTTGCCTGAAGTGGTAGTTTTGTATGTCTATAAATATCAATATCTGTAAGCATAAGCATTTCCAGTATAAATAAAACTTTGTTTCAGACACTTTGGTCCCAGTTCATTCCAGCAAATTTAAGTATTTACTATGGTACAAATGGAATTATTCTAATCCCCTTCTATAGTCAATACAGAGATTGGACATCTCCAGAGGTCAGTCCCAGGAATATATTGACTTTGAAACTGCTTTTCTGCTGTCACTGAGGCATAACATTAGATGAGGTAAGTCATGATCTTTCAGTATCATTGCAAAATCAAAATAGCTCTATAGAAACTTTCCCCCCTTAACTCAATAATTAAGTTTTCAGTATTAAAAACTTTAAAGCCATACACTGACAGTTATTTTACAGATGAAAAATACGCATATTTTTTAAAAGTCTGTCATTGGACCATCTATAATCAGAACAAAATATAAATAGGTTAAATATATTATTTACCACAAAGAATTTACCAGGAACTACTTCAACATTGCTGCTAGCTGGGAATGAGGATCTAATCCAGTTCAAGGTCAACATAGGAACTATAGACAAATGCTGTATGTTCAGAATAGAGGCTTTGGGAAGAACAGGCTCCTATGACAAAATATACTGGGGTTTTATTGTGACAAACTCACACTTTTCATGCTTACATTAAGTTTCATAAGGAAATTAACTTGCAGGAGCAAATTAAAATTGAGATGACTTAATGATTTCCAGGAGCAAAAGCAGCAAAGTGATCTCAACTAGAATGTAGTTAGCTTCAGTTGCCTGAAGTAGCAGATCCTCTTTACCACTAGCCATTGCTTGCAATGTTTCACGGTGGACATGCTTTATATAGTACTTGGCACACCTGCTACTGGGCAACAACCACTGTTTATCTACTGCTGGGCAACAACATTTTGCCATAAAAGATGTTGGCATATGTCAGTAATTATTCTATGAAATGTTTCTCCAGTTCCCTATAAGAAATAAAATTCCCATAAGTCATGGACAAGGTATAGTGTAAGTCATGATACATGACTGCCCCTTATGGGCAGCAAAAAAAGTCTCTGCCCTTTTTTTCAAATCACTGCTCAATACAGACTTCATCTTTTCTTTATGTATCATTCGTTAGAAGTCTGATATTTTTGTGATTCATTTCACATTGAATCCATAGCCCTGAGTCACAACTAAAATATTTGCAGAAAGAATGTGAACAGCCCGTAGGAGCAAATTTTGAATAAACAGCAAACTTATGCAAAAAGCCAGTTCCTTCTACTCTTATTTACACTGGTCACCACCCAGAAAAAAGCCCGCTGATATCCATACACTTACTCCAGATTTATCCAAAGCCTACCAAGCAGAATTTAGCCCATCACCATAAATCAATGGTTAAATTGTACTTATTTAGAGTTAAAATGGGGCAATACCTACTTGCCCAACTCATATAAAAGTTTCTAGTAATCTTAGAAGGAATTTTGCCCAGTTAGGGCAGGATTTGATTTTATGTCCATTCCCTGGAGGGTAGCTTCTCTGAACTGGTCACCTTCTTGCTGCTTTAGCAATTTTGAAATTATAGGTAAGATAAAAGCCTTCTAATATTGTGGGAAATGCATTTACTTGGTACAAAGTTGCTGATGCATTAACATTTTTCAGAGTATTAGCTGCAAAAGAATAGTGTTCTGGTATTAAAAATAATTTGACATTGTCCCTGCTATTTGTTGCTCATTATCAGTGCTCATTGCCAGTTCAGCATTCCTGAAAAAAATTTAAATCCTACCTTGGGAAAATGAGGTAGGGAATATGTGCAATGGCTGATGATATCATCTGCTAGTAATGGCTATAAATCTTGAGTGAATTTGTAAGTACAAATGTGCAGCTTGGAAGGTGCCTTGGAAGGTGCCAGATTTCACGCCTGCACAATTATAACTTGCAAATTCATCACGTGCAGAAACTGGAAACATAATTTTCAGCCAGAATGTGCTCAACTACACCTTGATGAAGCCAGGCCAGAAAAAAAATGCCGATCTCTACTAGAAAAAATAAGTTGTCATATTTTACAGGATGATAATTTTTATTTTGTTCAGATTTTTAAGTTACTTCAAATGCTTCGTTTACGTCTTCATCTAGGTGCCAGTTTGACATTTTAGAGACAGTTTAGAAATTAGCCTTATGATATAAAAGCAAGAAGGTTTCTTGCATAGTGAGTGCAGTATAAGTGAGTGTTAACAAAGCACTAATGCCATTTGGGCAGGATAATACTAGCTAGTGTGTCCAAACCTCTTAAAAGTACATTCTAAACCATTATATTGCCAATTAAGCAGCAAGGTGGAAAATTCTTGTCTTTCTGTTGGCATAGAAAGGGTCTTTCTAAGGTTTTCTTCCTTATAACTTGAAAAAGAGTAGGAAAAAAACTTGACCTTTACATTAAAGGGTTTGTATTTAAAGAGACACTCCTTAAATAACTTAAATAACTTGTACTTTCAGGCAAAACAATATCACCTGGGAGAAAATTGGCAGAAAGCCTGGTTCAAAAGGGGTTGGATGGTTCAGGGAACTGGTAATGAAATCCTTGGATTTTACCAATCTACTTTGTTCTGATTTTTGTCCAGCTTTGGTCACAGCCACTGAAAGTTCCTCCTGGAGACCAGCCCAGGCAGCAGAAGCTCAGGCTGACTTCTGAGTCCCCCACTAAATGCTGGGCGTTTTGGATTTAGGAAGAAAATCGAAGTTTATCTCAAACTGCTGTCTGTAATCTCTCCAGTTGTGTATGTGGAAAGTATTGCTGACATCAGCGTCAGTGCAGTTGCCTGTGGACAGGTGCCCATCTTCCCACCACTATTCAACAAGTAAACTCCAGTTTGAATGCCTGCTGAATGCTCAGTTTTCACAGAGTAGTGCCTCAAAGGGCATGCAGGTTCCTAAGTTTCTGATGACTCTTCAGTCCCTGACTTGTGTGTGGGCCAAGGAGGTTATATATAAGCTCTTATGGACTTGTGCCTAGGCCATATTACTGTAGCACTCTATCCCTACTCTGTGGCATCACCCAGATGTTTCCATGCGTCTACATGGGGATTCCCCTTGTTTGGGATCAGACTTCAGCAGTAAAACTCAAGTCAGGTTCTCTAAAGCTAGTGAGATTTATGTTAAGACCTTAGGTCCAGGAACTAGTATTTAGGCTCTGGAAGCCCAGGCCTCTTTACATCAAAAGTAATTTAATTTTGAAATAAAGTCTCCTTGGTCAGAGTTATACATTCATAGTTGCTTCTTGACACTGCTAGCCAAGGGCATTCCGAAATCCTATTGCCTTTTCTTGACCTTGGTCCCTCCTTCTTCTCCTGAAATGAGGTAGAGGAGTCAGCATGTAGAGTCCTCCTTGTCTCCAGGCTGCTGATTCAGGTAAACAGCAGCCTCACTAACAAGCCAACAAAACATCTGGCTTTTGTCCTAACAAGTTCTCTGATCTGATGCCACACCAAAGCACTCATGCTCTCACAAGAGAAATGGCAGGCATGTGAAGCCGGGAGTCAGGAGAGAGTGGACCGCCATTTTGGGGCTGTAATTTGCTTTAGGGTGTTTAAATTAGCCAGGAAACAACACCGTCACACAGACGGAGGGAGTGCAGATATCATTCCTCTGAATTTGCCCATTGTTATCCCTGGAGTTTGTTCTTGCAGGTCCATGAGGATGCTCAGAATGAAGGAATCCATTTCCAGCTAAATCCATCTCTTTTGTTCTCGCTCTTGTTCTTTTATGTTATAAATGGAAGATCCATTATATTGTCTTATAATTTAAAAGAAATCTTAAATTAAAATCAAAAAAGTTCAGACTTGTTTGTCCAGTCAGTCACAATTATATAATACTTCTATCTTTAACTGGACTGAAATACATTTTGATAATAAGTTAATGGTGCAGATGAATCTGTACTTTGTGACAAATAGTTTTATTATATTCTTTTGAAGAATATACATAAGATGTGGATTCCTCCACATATTGAATTGTAAAGTCACATTTCTGCCATCTTTGAACTCCAGGGACTGCAAATGAAGAATCCTCTGTCACAGTATAACTCATATTTTAAAGGCCTTATTCCTGTACTGTTAAGTGCACAAGTAATAACTCAGAGTATGCAGAAGCATTTTGATCAAGCAATTTTGAGCTGATATAAAAATGTTCTACAGAAACATTTCAGGTTATCCAGAATTAACCTAAATTAATTTGCTTAATTATACAACTGATCTGTTCAGATTCTTATCTGTTCAAATTTGTAAATCAAATATTCCACTATATGTATTATTTACATGCATATTTCATTATAGTTTCCAAAAAAGTTAAAAGTTTGGTATTTATAATTAAAAAAAAATATTTAAAAAAAGAGAAGGAAACCCCTCTTGCAGACATGCAGCAAGCGGGTAGGTGCGAGCGGAGCTGCACAGCCCGAAACAGATCTACTCATACTTGCAGTTCAGCCAGCTACAGCACTGTGCTGGTTGCTGGTATATGTTGTAGAAGGTCCTGTTCACAGTACAGAAATTTGAAAATCTGTACTTCCAACAAGTGTGAGGGAACACACACATGAAAAAATTAATTCTGACAATGGAAGTCAGAAACAAACTAAGAAGGCATAAACACATTCATTTTGAAACTTAAATGAATATTTTCAACAATTATAACTAAAATAATTAACATCTTATACCACATCTTGTGCAACAAACAATCAGTATCCACGAACACTGGGTTATGGAAATTCACCCTAATAACCATGCCACATTGTTTTAGTCATTCCATTATATTTTATGCCTTTGTGTTGGCCTTTCTCCCACTGTTAGTAATCTGGATCCAGGGAATAATCTCCAGGGAACTATGAGTTTATTTGGAGGGAACTGTTTTTTCCTCACACGTGGACTCTAACTGTTAAAACTCCAAACAATTCCTCATAACAGTTGTGAGTCTGAGCTAAAGAAGAACAGCAATAGCTCTTCTCAAGGGAAGAAGGTATTTCAGCTGAATGAACGGAAACTGATACTGCACAAGCAACTTGAGGTAAGAGCAATCCAGTTCTGCCTGGTTCCAGAATAACATTACATGAAAATGAAGAGGCAGAAAGCTGAGTTACATCACCTCATCATCAGTATCACTCACTGACTAATTTTCCCAAAGTGCGGAACACTATTTTTAGATGTTGTCAGAAATTTCTGATAACTGCCGTGCTTCCTATTATCTTTGTAATTGACCTCGTAGGCCTTACATATTATTTTCCTTAGGGATAGCAGTGAGGAACCTTCCCCAAAACTTGGTAGATATTATTAAAGAAGGATAAAACTGTGATCAACAGTTGTACAGCACATGAAACAAGTCCAAAGCAGTTAGGAAGAATAAATACTAATGTGGGGCCTTATGACAAAAGTAATCCAAATCTAGGTGTGGGAATTCCTATGACTTACCTCAAGAAGAACCTCACCGGGCTCCTAGAACTCAGTTTCCTTGGACTATTTTTTCCTGAATAATTTTGCAATGACATTCTTTTTAAAGTGTCACAAAAATTTCTATTCTCTTTTGTTACCTTTTTTTTTTGGTAGCTGATGGTTCATGCACACCTGTTTAATTGCCCCTTGAATCTACTACCTCACATAGTTATTTCCACCAAAATATGAGCTACACTTTAATATCTTATTTGATTAAAGATTTTAATTTATCCATATGACAGGTTTAGGAAAAATGAAAGTATATGTATTTCTAAAGTTCTCACACAATTAAAATATTATTTTTGCCAGCAATGTGTAATGAAAAGAAAATCTCTTTTTCTGCACTATATGAGTGTTTATACAAGCATATACCTGTGAGAAAAGTTGCTAGCTTCTGTTTATATAACTAAAAACCTATTATAAGTTACTCACATTGTACAAGTATTGAATTAGACCTTTTCCCTATTAATCTCATTTAGTGACCCAGATTATAAAACATCAATGCACTAATATTAAAACATTTAAAATGTTGCATGTACATGTAATTTTCTGTACTCACATTTAAGTAATTCTACAGGTTTGTCCATTTGGAACATTATGCTGGAAATAGTTGACATACATTTTCTGCTGCTCGGTCACCAGCAGCCTGAACACAAAGAATCACAGAATCATTTAGGTTTGAAAACACCATCTCACATTTCAGAAGTCCTTGTTGTATTTGCCACTTATTCCACTGAGAATACATATGTGGTCTACCAAGATAAAAGATGCTAAATTACTACCCATTACTACAAATCCAGTATAAAACATTCTTAATACAACTCCAGAGGGAAGAGAGAGTAGTTCCCCTCTCTCTTTTGAATGGATTAACATATCCAGGAAGCCTTTCCCCCTCCCCCCCCCCCCCCCCCCCCCTTTTATTTCACTGGAAAGATTTACAGCACAGTGTGGTTCTAGCTGGCTTTTGGGCATTGCCGGCTGACTGCAGCATCACAGGACTCCCTAGCCATAGAGGTTGGTTTGCATCCTGATGAGATACAGATTTAGCCAGCCAAGCCTTGGCATCACTGGAGCTATAGCACGACTGAGTTATTCATCCTCATTCTCACTTGGAGAGACTTCAGTCAACCTGAGAGTTTTGGACCAAGTATCTGGGCTCAGACTCTCTGGGGTGCTGAGCTCCCATGACATCAGATGCCTAAACCCCTCTGAGACTTGGATCTTTAGACTGTGATGGCATAAAATCAGCATCAACAAAGAATTAATCTGTTATCAAAATGTTGTGAGGCACCAGAATCCTGTTGCCTGCTGTAGCATGGCATACATGTCTGTATGCCAGCTCACCCATATGACCTGCTTGTCAAACAGACGTGTCATCTGGGATTTTTGACAATCAGTAATTTCACTTATCTATACTGTTTTGTACAAGGCAAACTATTTGGAAGAGTTACATTACTTGTAATGAAATTTTCAGACCATGTTACACGTGTATGAGAATGACTGTCTACAACCTGCAGTTAAGACATTGGCTTGAGATGAGTAGAGAAAGGACTGATACATAGATTAAAGCTAATATTTTAATGACCAGACAGTCTTAGCTGTGACCAACTCAGGCAAAGAAGGCAAGACTTGAAGCAGTCTGACCTCCTTGGGAGTTCAGGTTACTTGCAAAGGAGGTATGAAAACAAGATGCCAGATTGTGAGGAAATCTATTTAATCAGGGTACTGCTGGACAATGTAAGCTCCTGTAAAGGTAACATAAATGTATAAGAAAAAGGAGACAATCCCACACACTTGCCATTTAAGGATGATCCAATAAAATAGAACACCAACCTGGAACCATTTGGTTTTACCTCTAAAAACTCAAAGCCTTGCCTGATTTCCATAGCAGAATAACTTACATTTAAGTCTTTAAAAAAGCAGTATCAGTAAAAAGATTCAGATGATTCATTACAAAATAAAGTTTGAAACCTCGTGTGAAAATCACCTGATCAAATGTAAATACTTTCTGTCTGTATCTTAGCTGGTCAACCCAAGCTCCCTTTAGACTCAATTGAGCAATACAGATGTTTTAGCACAATTCATCTTAGGCATTTTAGATATTGACTTTAGGATAAACGGAGCTGCACTTTAGTGGGGCCTATTACTCCCCACCGACTACAAGGGGCCTAAAGTGATAAGCTCAGATGTACATGTCCAGACTGTAGATGTTTATAGTTATGTGATTGTATCCCATTTGTTCAATCTAGTACATTTAGTAAAGTAAAAATTGTATTTACCCCACATGTCATTGTTTCAGTGAGAATGGATAAAACCAAGCCTTGTATTACTTTTTGATCTGTCTGCTTATGGCCATTATTGGAGACAAATGCTTGAGGAGATGGACCCTAGGTCTGAACCAGAAGGGTTGATGTGGTCCTCTGTTCCTAATCTCAACATTGAGAACATTATAAAATGTAAAGGGAAGGAAAAAATAGCTTAAACTTTGAAATGTAACAAAGTGACCTTCAGAAGAAAGGACCCTAGACTTAGATCTAGAGAAAAGACAGGCTTATAAGATAGGGAAAAGGTAAACAATTTAGACAGCCTCTTATGACCCAGTTCAAATATTTCTGGTGGGTTACATGAAGCTGATCCACTGTGTACTACATAAAGCATGACGTTTAAAAGGTATGAGGAAAATGCAGTTAAAGGAGCTCATAAATGAGATTGACCCTACCAAAGGTTTGCAAAACACACTAGAACCATTAAAAAGTAGCTTTTAGAAATGCAGTATTTCTAGTTATTATCTACAGTCGCCTACCATAGCAGAAGGGATTATGCTCTCCTTAACTAGGGGGTGTACCAACTATTTAAGAGATTTGATTTGAATTTGGATTAAGCCCAACATTTAGGTGACTGAACTTCTATATTACAGTAAGCTAAAATGAAAGAGGAAACAATAAGAAATATAAGAATTTTATATGTTATACCAAGTAGTTTACAGCACATTAAGTGATCACGTAAATGTCACAGATAACTCACATTGTCATAAGAAAACATAACTTATCCTTTTGTGTTTGAGGCAGGAAGGACGGGAAAGCTCAGGTTTTGTTCAGGAACTGCCCAGCCTTTTTATTGAAACATTGACATCTCTTGGGCTCCTGGATCCATGTTGTAAATTTTGTGTGACCAAGTAAGTCACATCACATTCTGTACTGAGGCCTGGGAAATACGAAAGGACTGTTGTTTTTGAAAGCACAAAAATGTTGTAAATTTTTTATTCTGTTCAAGAGAACAAACAAATTTTTAAACATCCCTGTAAAACATTACTGCACAAATATTTTCACAAGTAACCCACATGCCAGGTAAAGAGTCATCAGCCTTTGTCCAGTTTTACATGGTCTGTTCTTTCTTTTGAAGACAGGAGAACAAATGAAGTTGTATCTTACAATCCATTTAAGGTCTTTAGAGTGAAAAAAAGGTCTGTACCCCCATGTGGAACAACTTCCATTTAGAAAAAAGCAAAGGCACCGACAGAGCCTGTAGCGTGTCCATTAGCACAAACTTCACTGGCAAAGATCTCTCCTGGAATTAAAATCCCATAACTTAACCTCAAGATCATCTATCCTTTTTGGGTGTTGTGGTCCATCTCATTTTTGAATGCCACATTTGGAAAGCAATTTTAAGCAAACTTCTTCCACTAGTACAATATTCTTTTCTCTAATGAGCTGTCTCTGTTTTGTGCCAGTAACAGCTCTGCTTTGTGGTCAACTAACATACTATTCATAGCTACAATATATCCCTCCTGGGATCCATTTCTATATTCCCAGTCCTACTGACAAACAAGTTTTAGGTGGACAAGGAACACTAGATATGGGCCTTTTCCTAAAAGAACCCTGACAAATGGCCCAGGCAGCGCATTTAGGCTTTATGAGAATATACATAATACAGATTGAGGAAGGGGTAGATCAAAAGGAGATTAAAATCCTAGACTGAGCTTTTTAAACAACTAAATATTACTCCACAGTATAGATGCCCAAATGTTTTAACCTGCTTTATTGTGGGGGCAGAAATACTCAGTGTACCAGCTGAGAGAAGCATAAATCCAAACAAACTGGTAAAAATGTATAACCTTTAATCAGTGTAGACTTAGTTGTATTTATGTAAAAATGCTCGAAAGTTTTAGATTTACAGTTTTAAATTATAATTAGACAACTGTATAAAAATCATATGCAAGTCACACTATAATTTAGCGACTTAACGAATCAAAGTAGTAAAACAGCAGCTTAACAACCTCCACCCTTGTCTCTCCCAATCTTTCATAACATGGTCTTAAGCTTCACCCAAGTCCTGTCAGACAAATAGCTTCTGCAGCATGAGACTAGAAAGTAATAAATTAAGCCTATTTTATACAAACTCATGGTTTTTAGCCCTATATCTGCTTATTGTTTTGACTGCTATACTTGGAACAGGATAACCTTTATGAAATCTTTTGCAAGAAATAATTTATTAAAGTGAAATTCTCAGTGATATCTAAAGCCTTAAAGTTGTCAAAGCTTCTACTGGCTGTATTGTGGAAAGTCTGCGTACAAACAGCTTTACTCTGATTGAGAGGTAAGCTGAACACTTGAGTTGGGAGAAAATTTAACATTTATGTTTAATTTGCAAACAGAATGGGGTCACCTTTGACTGAAGTATAATTTTGGTTTTCTTCAGAGCCATCTTGTTACTTGAAGCTCAAGTGCACAAATCAGTGGGTGATGAGGGATGAAGATATTTTGGTATCCCTTTATACATACACTGAAGCAAAGACAAGAACCTGGTTCTTTCAGTTTCAGAAAGAAACCCCAAATTAAAGGAGAGCTACTGAAGACTAAGCTGTAGCATGCAGTAAATGAAAGCAAACCCTTATTTGTAATAAATTAAAGGCCATGCTTTTTACTGGCAAGAGCTGCAGGTCTCTAATCCTCTTTACAAGGCACAGCTCTTTAGATATTTCTCTCCAAGTTAGGCAGCATTAATTGTTTGCCTTTCCCCCATTTGGATCTGATAGTTGCGTTAATCTGTAATGAATTCCTATATTGCAGAAAGTTGACATGATTATTTCATAAATTATGGAGATAGAGCTAAAAAAGGCAACACAACCCACAAACTATCTCTTAGAGATTCAGAAGTAGAACTAAGTGACCCTTTATCCCTGCAGACCAGCTGGGTGGGTGCCAGCACACACTGTCAGTCATGGATCTGCTCTGTCCCCCTAGGTGAGAAGAGTGCTGTGGAAAATGAAAAGTTGTTTTATGAAAGAAAAGAAAGTAACAAACACTAATTAGATTCCTGTGAGTGCTCACAGTCTGCACGTGACTGAGGATGGTATCAGTACTCAACATTACACTGGTAATGAAGAACAAGGAAGTTAATCCCTTTTCTGTGTCTGAATTAAACAGCCAAAATAGAAAACAAAACTGCCAGGACATTGGATGTTTGTATGCCAGTTTATGGGGCCTCCATAAACCAACACCAAGAGAACACAGCTAACAATTTTGCTGATTAAAACAGAAATAACTGCTCTGATTTTACATATTTAGCAACTGAAGCTACTAATGTGGGATCCAGCCTGCAAAACCAAATATGAAGTTAATTAAATATCTAACAAATGTTTGTGAAGCTACAGAAAGAAAAGCTCTTGGTTTTCAATTTCATTTATTATGTCCCCACCCCATAATCCCCCCCAGGCCCATTTCCTTTTCTTGTTCAAATTGAACAGCAACTTTCCCAAGAAACTTAAGAGCTGGATTTTTAAAAGAGCTTAAGAGAGTTGGTCACTCAAAGCTTGATTTCAGCATGATGTGAACACCTTATTCAATACATTTCTTCTTACCTAAATCAGGCACTGATTAAAGATATGAAGTAGGTGATAAGACTACAATACATATAGAAAAAAAGAAAAGATTTATCATCACACTGCTCTCTTTAGGGGACGTTTCTTTCCTTGCCATACCACAAAAGCCAAGAACTGATTGTAGTTTTTGTCCAAGCTCAGTCAGCCCTCCAAATGGAGACCAAATCAGTGTTTCTCTTGCACTTGTCCCAAGGACACAGAGCAGCCTGTTTTCATTAATGAAGCCACTCTTAAGATACCCCTGGGTAATCAAATGAAGGTCTGGTTATAATTATAGGCTAGACGCTGGGATGCTTACTTTAATGTAGCCAGCAAGAGTAGAAGCTGTAATGAAAATGTTGACTGGGCAGGGGTTAGGAGTGAGGGTACTTTTTGAGGATCTCCACTTGGTTCGTGCTAACTGGGTTATAGCTGTGAGGGATATGCCAGCCCCAGCCTACACAACAATCTTTTCTTCACTTGCTTTTGCTATGTAGCGCATAGTTTCATTTAGTATCAATAGCTGACACAGTAGAAACAGGGAGAATGAACCTTTTACTGTATTCCTCAAGGTTCTTAAGGACAGTGAAGTAGGCAAAAGTTACAGCCTTAAAGCATCGTGGCGCTATTACCACCTTCTAATCCAGTCTCCTGCGCAATACAGGAATCCGAACACCCATCATTTTCTGGACCTATTCTTTTAAAGCATATTCCTAACCTGGTGCTTCTATCTCTATGGAAGAGGAGTATTTTTCCATATATACTTTGTAGACACCTCATCTATTATAGAACTTTAAAGTAACAAGTACTTGCATATTTTAAGCTCATTTTCCCCCATTTCTAATTCCACAAGGCTTCTCTTGGTACACCACCAATTTTTGCAGATAACATGCCAACTTTTTTTCAGGACAAATAAGGAGAATAAAAACTGGTGTCAAATTGCATCATCAGATAAATATCAGCAGAGCTGATGTGAAAAGCGGTTTGTGATTTTCAGACCTGAACTGTGGTTGCTGTAGTGTCACCATAAAACGGTCTGATTAAATGATTAAATTTAAGTTGTATATCTTGAGGAGTCCTTTTCTTTACTAGTCATTTGATAGCCTAAATTATTTAATTTCAGGTAATTAATTGAAAGGACTTTTGCAACCACTGAGTGCTGGTCTGGGTTAGTTGTCTGGAAATTAGTGAGCAATACAGTTGGTGAATATTTCTGGAAATCCCATCCTTCAATCCCAGCTTGCACTAGAGTACATTGTAAAGAAAGAGGGAAAAGTAAAATCAATAAATGGAAGAGTAAAGCTCAAATTCAAAAAAATGTGACCATTCTATGATAGAGATATGTTACTACACAAAGAGCTACAAAAGACAGGAGGATAGTAATCCTGAGATAAAAGGTTTAATTCTGATCACACACCACAAAGTGTCCTGGACAGTTAGATAGATGTGAATACATGGCTCGCAAAAAGCAGCATTTTAAACAGCTTTTTTTTCTTTTTCATAATCAGCCAGTTAGGCACAAAGAGGTAGACTGTGCGTAGAATCCTCCCACATCTGAAGATGGCTTAAGTGTCTGATTCAAAGCTGCAGAGACACATTCATGCATGTGTGTGTGTAGTTATATCTATAGAAGGTAAATCATGTGCCCATGTTCCTGTACACATCCCCTCCCTCCCAGAAAAGCACTGTGTTAGCCAGATTAGAAGTTCAACTGCAAAGAGGTAGTGCTGCTCTCTGTGCCACAATTCTTTAATACCTGTTTTAGACTAGCATAAAAAATCCAGAGGGGTCTATCTGACTCCTCTTCTACAGTGTCCTTTGCATAGCGACTTCAAGTGCAGGAGAACCCAATGAACAGCAGGGTGCTTCTGGGAAGTGAAGATGAGGAATGATATTTGGTTTCCCATGTTTAACTACTGTTTGAAGAAAGATCCTGCATTCTGGGATCACAGAGGCAGTGAGGTTTTCCTGAGCTGCCTTCCAGGAGTTAATAAACACTTCTGCCAAAATCAAGACCCTTCTGCAGGAGGCCCTGTGCAGGCATGCAGTAAGAGAGAGCAAACCCCAAACCCATCCCCAGAGGACTCACATTCTAAGTAGACCAGAAAATGTGTGGGAGGCCTCAAAAAGAGCAGCTCAGTGACCAAACCAGGAATAAAATTGGGGTTTGCTGGTTCCCAGAAACCTCTCTGCAGCTACTAGCACCGAGTGAATTGCTCTGGCCTATCCATTCCCATCTGAGTCAGTCATCTGAAAAAAGTGTGAAGGTCAGAAAGAAAGTAGCCTAGAAAAGGCTCTGGGATAAATTAGCTCTTTAGATAAAATTATTTCATTTCCTGTTTCATTGCAGTGAGCAAACTAGAGACCGTGTTGTGGTTCTGCAGCTGAACAGAGTGGCATAAAGTAGAACAACACTTATTTAAACAAACAAATGTCAAATTCTTACCTGCCATATAACCTAAATGGTCAGGGGTTGTCCCTGCTTGAATGAAGCACCAATGGCTTTCAGCAGAGCTCGGTGACGTACGTCCTTCCATAGGGTTGGACACATGCCGTTCTCTTGGATGTACATTGTGTTCTGCGGACACACTGAATCTGTGTTCTCAGTACTTACATGTGACTCAGAAGGAAAGTATTGATAGTGGATATGGCAGCAGATTGCACATGGCACTGAACTTTACGCATTAGGCTTGCTAGGAGATATTGCCATCTATTGTTTTCTATCTTGATTGCATTGCTTTCTTAATAAGTAATTGGGTTTGCTGCATTTTAACAACGTTCCAGATAGAAACTTTACAAGATGAAAATCTGCATTTTGTTATTGCAGTTAAATAAACAGATGATTTTCAAGGAGCAAGGGGTCTTTATCTATTTTAGTGGTTTCTTTAGCAAATGTGTTGCGTGTTTTATCTTTCATATGAGAAGCCTCCCAGTTAGTTAGAAAAGTGTCTAAAAATGTTTCTGCTTCTTTTAGAAATAATCAGATGCTGCGATACTAAACTGTTTTGTTTGTTCTAGAGAGAAAAAATTTAAAAGACCTCTTTAGTAGGTATAAGCGTTTGTTTTTCTTTTGCTTATTTACTGAAATACAGATCCCTGACAACCAAAATTTTTCATCAGTTTGTCTTGGTTTTGTTGATTTTCTTTGGTCAGAAAGAAGCTGGTAACATGTTTGAATAGCCAATTTATTTAGTTTTAAAATTTGCCTATATTAAATGAAAACCATTCAAAAAGGAAATGAACTAAAAATTCCCTGGAAATTAAATGACATTTTTTTCACTTCAGATCAAATGAAACATTTACTTGAAACCAACTATCTATCTCTCATTATTCTTTGTCTTTTTATTAGGAAGATCTAATAATCTTATTCTCACAGCATTGTTTTTTCTGTTAATGAAAAATAACATTATGTGCCTGACTTAATGAGCTACCTCCTCTGGTCCTTGTTATATGACTAGTTGCAACTTATTCAACTGCATCTGTCTTGAAGTGGACTGAAGACTTAAATGCAGATAATGGTATAGCATTGTCAGGGTATGGAAAATAAAAATTAAGGTCCTGGTACAACTTGGAAGGTGCCAGAAGAACAGGAATGTTACCCCCAGGGGAATTTCCCTTTCAGTTATTCAAACCACTGTCCCAGGCTTTATGAGTGGCATTTTCTTCTGTCTGTAAAGGGGATGTGATATAAAGACTTTTTCATCAAGGCATTGAACACAGACTATCAGAAGAAAATGTGGCAGTTAGTTGCGTATGCCTTTCCAGCTGAGCAGCCTGGTTTGTGTCACTGTGAAGCCAGGCTGTGGAACACTGATACTGAGAAAGAACCGGAGTCCCGAGGGTCACAGCAGAACACAGACTTTGTGAAACAGCACAGTAGGAAGACACTTTAAAAAATCCCAAACAACAACACCACCACCACCACCTTATGCAGAGAAAGAGAGAAAAAGACCAAACAACTGTCCACTGTTTTCTTGATAAAAATGTCAAGTACAGTTGTAGCCATAGCCAGGCACAACAACAAAACTAGGACACATGAGTTCAGAAATATACAGTGCTTTGTCAGAGATGACTGGACAAATTAATTCTGAGCATTAGACAGAGACCAAATGGTGTTTATTATCTCAACATTTAATTTTATCTTGAGGTTACTCAAAATCCTGTTCAAGCTCATTTATTCTTGATACTGCCATTGTAGTGCATCCTCTAATATATTCGTTATTTCATCCTGTAGTTACATAGTAATTCTCTTTTACGGGCAGTTGTTCCTGAGCCCTATTCATTACCAGGTTCAAGAAGACTCTTATATGATTTCAGAATTACTCACAGATGCATTTGAGAAACTTAGATAAAATTAATAGGGAATTCAAGTTTTGTAAGCTTTGTGTAGAAGAAAGATGTTAAACAAAGTAATTGTACTGCTTGTGGAAAGCAACTGGGAAAGAAATTTAGATTAGAATCACAGCAGAATCACTGACCAGCTTTTTGTAGATCAACAGAATCAGTGGATGCTTCGTCTCCTAGCATCTTCAGCTCAAGACTTCCTAGTCAGAATGCATTAGTTAAACATAAGAATTACGTTTAATGTACAGATATATAACTTAAAGTTATAATTCAGTTATATAGCAAGGTTGGTTTAGCTGATTGAATGGTTCCTCTGACCTAAAACTCTCCAGACCAGATATAGCATCCCAGAAAAGGAACAAAACTTTACAAGAGGTTTTCTTAATTTTTGTCATATTCATCTCAGAACACTTTGAAAGTGTAACATAATAGCAGCTGAAGTCAGAGGCAATAAACTTGTATGACTTCATATCACTTGGGAATGGCATTCAGCCATTTTCCTACAGCTTTCCATGATAAATGTTCTAAAGCTTTGTTTTTAAAAGTTACAAATGGGTGGATATGTTGGTGGGTTTTTTTTTAAATATTGAGTTAAATTTATTTTTTTGGATGCTTAAATGAAACTTAAACCTCATAAGACTTGTGTTTTTACGTTTGTAGGAACACTATGTGAAATTTTGTAATTTACCAGACTCTATACAGATTAATTTTTATTCTATTATTTTTTGTTCAAGGATCAATAATTGGTACATAGTTTCCTTGATATACTGTGATGCTGGCAATTTAGTTTGTATCATGCAAACACTCATCAGTTCTGCTACAGCACATAGGATCTTTTCCTTTGCCATCTGATCTAATCTGGCATGGAAGAAAGTAAATCACGAAATAAATAAATAAAATGAAAACAAATGAGTTTCCTACTAGCTACTGAATTGCCTCAGAGTGGACTAAATTTTAATGAATTCACACTGTTGTATCAGTACTAAATAGATATTAAATATGTAAAGCATTGTTTTTTCTAGTTTGACTAACAATAAATATCACTAAATTGGACTGAACGTAAGATGATAGAATCATAGGATAATACCGGCTGGAAAGGGCCTCAGGCAGTCATCACTGTTCACAGGAGGTTCAGCTAAGAGATCAGACCAGGTTGCTCATGGCTTTATCCAGCCAGGTCTCGAAAACCTCCAAGGACAGAGCCTACTCAACCTCTCTGGGTAACCTGTTTCTGACCTAACTGGGATTAAAGCAAATGTGACTGGTTTTACATATCTTGACATACTGAGAATATAAAATAAAAATGTTTGATTCATGTGGTGGGTTTATTTCAGGCTGAAATAAATTACTTCTACCCATTTCCAACAGATAAAACAAAGTGAGAGCGAAATTCATTGAACTCCATGGCAGGAGGTAGTACTAATCCTCTCCTACCCAGTAGCAGAGGACTGCAGAACACAGCCAAGATATCTGATACTGCCTTAATTCTCTAATTTGTTTCAGGGCATCGGAAGCCATCTCTTACTCCTTTCAGAAAAATACCTTATACAACTACAGGCTACAGGGTGGGAGGAAGGCATGCTGTTTTGAAACTGGAAGTGCGTGGATTTGAACTGAAGTCACCAGCAAACAACTGGGTATCTTCATTACTAAGTAAACTTCACTGAGGCTGAAATCACTCATGATGGAGCTAGATCACTATGTGTATTTAAATGATCATGAAAACAGAGAACAAGAGTATGAAAGTGACTTAGTGGCCCAGCAATTAGCCATGTACTCAGGAAGTCTTGGTCTGTGGTCTGGGACATAGTTAGTTATTCTTTGTCACCTAGAACTATCTTATCGCCAGGAGGAATACGTCTTACAATATCCAATAGATCGTCATTTTCACAATGTCTTAGATGGCATGATAGTACGATTAAAATTGCCAGATGCGGGGAACTGAAACAAAGTATTTTGCGACCATGCCAAAATCTCTCGTCTCCAAGCTTTTTGACAAAAAGGTGGCACCTTATTCTCCTCTGACACCCTTACTCTTCCATGTATGTGCACTGCCTACGTATGACAAAAAATTGATGTTTTTGTTAAATTCATAACAAACCTGACTTTAACTAGAAATTTTACATTGTTCCAGCCTGAACCATTTCCCACTCTCTTCACAAACACTTGGCCTTAAGCTTATCCTTATTGCACCCCCTATCAAATCTAACGTCGAATTGTTCAGTCAACTTCCACCATCACTTCACTAATGGTGCCAGTTCTTATCATCATCTCACAGACGCCTCTGCACCCTCTCCCACTTCCCCTCATGCTTGGGAAGAAATTCTCATCCATATTTTCAGTTAGGCCATTGTTGCTTTTTCTACCCTTCTTAAAACCTGCTTCTGGTGAGACACCAGCATTGTGTATATTTAGTTCTAATGCAATTATACATTATTTAATTGTGCCTTGTACATCAGGACTCTATTGCTCTTTATGATTTACTACACATAACTGTAATAGCATTAGTAAGTGATAACAGATATTATGTGAAGATTGTGAAGCATAAGGCTTCTCTTACAGGAAGGTGAATCCCTGCTTATGCCTAGAACTGCGTATCACAACTTAGCTAAAGGACTATTTAAGACTAAAACTTAATTCTCTAGAAGTTGTTTGTCTAGGAAAGAATAACTTATGAAAGTGGCAGAAAAATGCCAAAGGATGTGCACTGTCAGAAATACAACTTAGACAGGTAGGCTAAAACATAAATAAGAATATGATCATGAAGGACTAAAACTATGGCTTTTTTGAGACACTTCACTGAGTCAAGTGGATGTTGTTTAAAGTCAAACTGATTCCAGACACTTTGATATGTCTATATAATTTTATTCAGAAAAAAAATTGTATGCAAAAAATATTTTGAAATGTTGACCTAATGTTGACCTAATTTGAGTGAAAAGGAAACAGTGGGAAAGGAAAACTGGGATTTCCTACAGGGCTGACTTTCTAATTTTTTAAGGTTAGAACTCTCTGGCATACGTGCTTCATAAGGGCTGAGCGGATCTGGGAAGAAGACATGGAAGCATAGCCAGAAAGCCCTTGAGTTCCCGTTCCATAGAAGATAAATCCAATCGGTATTAACAAGGAGGTTCTTGCAGGATCAAAGCTGTGCTCTAAGCCTAGACTGAGAAATACAATGCAGATGGATGAATGAAATGTAGAGGGGCAATACAGTACCTGCATCTGGCCTCAATCATTCAGGAACCATGAGTCATGCCACAAACAAAATAATATATTTTTGTTAAAAAGAAAAAAAAAGAAAAAAAAAGTGGCCATCTGTTTTCTTAGCCATTAGGTCAGACTGGTGTCACATTTTTTACCATTGCTTCACAGTCTTGGGAACAAGAAATGTTCTTGTTCCCTCTCCCTTTTAAATTAAAACACCTTCTCACAGCTCCAGGAGCTGGACCTCAAGGAGGAAACTCACCACCACCAAACAGCCAAGAACTATGCAATCTTATGAGAACAATACTGTCACCCCCTCAGCAAGAGAGAAGGACACCTAACGAGTTCATCCCACGACTACTCTTCTGCAGGGCAGGATTTTCTTCCTCATGCATCTCCAGTTTCAGGCTCTTTTGGAGACTATGTCCTTTGTTCCTCTGAAGCTCTGAAATAATGAACATTAATAAGGAAGGCCACCAGGGAAATCTGAGTTTCTTAGGCCTTCTCTACCCTCTCTGTTGCTTTTATCACTATTAAGCAATTGGAGATTTGGCAAAAGCTGAGGTTTACTATATGGATGGCTCAAATGACCTCTGGTGATGGGAAATGCTTAAGATTTAGTTTTTCTGTGTCAGATCAAAGAATAAACATCAGTGGCTATGCAAAGTCTGAAGTCAGTTTAAAGTAAGTTTTAAAATATGACTTCAATATGGTTTTGTTCTTTAGTAAATATTTTAAAATATTTATACAAAATGCTTGTATCTGGTCTGTAGGAAGACTTTTAAATGTCATAGATTGAGACAGTCTATGGCACAAACATCCTAATCATAATACTACAGACATCTTGAGAGTGATATTTCCACTACTTCTGTCATTAGCTTAATTTGAGCCACGATTTTGCCAGTTAGTGAAATGAAATTATTCTTACTCCATTTTAGCATTTCTCCCATTGAATTTATGAAAACCCAAAAGTGGCTTGTTTCTGAGGTAGGGATCTCCTTCCCTCTAACAAGATGAAAATTTTGGTTGTTTTCCAAGTGAGGAAAAAATGCAAGTGCCCTTCCTGTTAGAGATTTATGGAAACATTGGTTGACTTCAATTGAAAATCTAGTATTAGACGGTATCCTCTCAATAGTTTTTTATCAAAGAAATCATCATACAGAATCCCTCCACTACATAACTAAGATATATTTTAAACATCTGATTATATGTAAATTTCTATTGCAAGCAACTTTTACAGAAACTTAATATAATTCTGTAGAAAACTTGATTCCAGTCCTTTTAAATACTGCATGGCCATTTCATTAAGGAACTATTCATCTTATAGAGTATAGAATGTCTTCACTTAAAATGTATTGTAGAAAAAATATATTAAAACTATCCGTGTCTATTTTCCCTCAAAGCCATAAAGAATTTTGAAGATTCAATTCATTTTGCCTTTTTACTAGTCTTCATCCTTTGACATATTACAGACAGGCAAATTCTTTCATAATATAATGGGTATGTGAAAATAAAATAACCCACCAGCAGCCTGGCCATGAAACAGTCCCACAGGTTGTTCTAGACCTGGATCAGAAATGCCTTTATTAGAACCAGCCAAGTAAATGTGCCAGCTCATTTTCTAACTGCTGGAAAATTTAATTCCAGAACTGGCATGTGGGTGTTGCAGCTGCTCAGCTTGCCTCAGAGTGGCCAGATTTAGAGTCAACAGAAGAATGAACCAAGGGACATCACTTGCATCCTGCACAACACTGAACCCTCTAGAGGCAGCCAAGATGATACTGTTCTGCTTGCTTATTAATGATTTCATACACGTTTATTTCAACACTTTGAGTCATCACGCAGTGATTTTAGCACTCGTTCCTGAAAAGACCATAAAAAAGAAACTTACCAGAAGAGTAATGTTTCATCTGTGCAGAATGCACACAGCTGAAAAGTAGAGGAGGTTTCCTGACACCATCTCTGGTAACCATGTAGAGCAGAAATAATTGCAGTGAGGACTAGAGCTCAAAAGTTGAGGCCTGGATCCAAACTTTACCAAAGTTCAGGTATGTGGGTTTGATCCAGCGAGTCCAAAATACAAGCTCCACATTAATGTCACATTTCTAATAACATTTCCCCAAAGCTGAGTGATGATTTCTGTCTTATTTTCATTCAGTTGCAGTTTATGGATCATTGTTTTAAACCTTGGTTTACATTTATGATACTATATAAATAATAACAGTGACACAATAAACTGCCAAACATGTCATTTATAATATTATTGTGAGCCAAAGATAAAATACAAAATCTGGGCTTAAACTACAGTGTTCTGATCCAAACTGAGATTCTCCAGTGTTTCAGTCATTTTCATTGTCCAGAAGCACAACAAAAAAGAGTAAATTAACTATTGGCTTACTGTTTTTTCCAAGTGTGTGTCGTCTTGCAAAAGGCGACAAAAAAATCAAAGAGGGGGAAATGGTCTACAAGATGTACAAATGCAAGTCAGCACGTGTTAGTTGAAATTTGTGATCTGTGGCCAAATGCTTCAATAACAGTGACCACAGTCCATCAGATATAGACTTCCCTACCAGAAAGTGTCAGATGTTTGTAATTTGATGTTAAGATTATATAGCAGCTAAAAAATATGCAAGAAAGGGATTAGTGTTTAGATATGGTGTCATTGCAAGTACATTTGTTTAATTGGTTATCAGTAAATTGTTTAATTAATTAATATCAGGTTTTTTTATTTTGTTATCAGTAAATTATTGATAACTGTTTTGATTTCACAAGGCAACTTGAATCATATCAAATCCCTCTTCTGTCTGATTTTACTTAATTTTAGTAAATAATTCTTTATCTGTTCGGTGGGATTTCAATGCAGGCAACCAGCACGGAGTTGGCTTCCATTCCTTTCCAAATTTATTAAGATGTCGCATGGTGATTGCATGGTTTTGTATATCTGGTGCTCACTGGCATAACTCAGCTGAGACACTGATACCAGATAATACGTCTGCATTCACGTGGGAAGGCAGTCTCCTTTGCATAACCAGCTAATTAAATTGAAGGTCTCTGCAATTAGATCCACAACTGAATTATCTGCCTTCTTACTCGTAAACATGGTGCCTTCCTGCTAAAACTAAGTCTGACTGATAGAACTGGCAGAGGTGAATGGAGCTATGATTTGCAAAGTTAAGTAATGAGTTTGAGTTCTTCAATTTTCTGTAAGAAATTAGATACCTTTGGAGATAGGTAAATACTCACTTTGTGGTAAAAGAAGCCGCTCAGAATCATGCTCACTTTTGAATATATTTGCCATGGTATCAAACACAGAATATAACTTCCGAATTCTCTGAATAAGCTGCATAAAATTCTTGATAACTGATTTCTGCACATTTAGAAGAGTTGCAATATATTAAATATTGAACAATATAAAATTATTAGTTTCCATTCCATTTTATTCAGCATACTCTGGATGCTATTAAGTTACATATGATACAGTATGCTATATTAAGATTTCATATGTATGATCCAATATGCATAGCACCCCCAGGTTTCAAAAATGAGCTATTTAGAAAGAAGGCATACTTCAGACATTACTGCCTACTGGTGGTCATCTTTCATTGCTGGGGACAATGTGCCTACCTACAAACTCCAGCCACTCTGGGCCAAACTTTTCCCATTATTTTAAGTTCCCTTTATTTCACTACTCCCATTATTTTCCCATTATTTTCAACTTCCTTTCAAGAAATAATGGAAAGATATTACTATTTGAGTCTACAGTCTATATAATGCTTTAGCTGGGCATTTTGACACTCATGGTAATTTTTTGCAGGTGTGAAACAAATTCTTCTGTTCTTGTCATTTTGTTTTCTGAATCCTCTGTTCTTGTGCTTCTTCTAACCATTACAGTTGCTGCTGTTGAAAAACTGAAGTATCTCTTCCTAACTAGCAAAGTCAGCTGGTGGTGATCAAGGTGCCCTTCCTTCAGATGGGCACCCAAACAAAATTCCCTGCCCTCCCACCTCAATTACTAGGACTTCTACTCTTTTTGTGTTGTTTCTGAGTGGTCTTTTTCTCTCAAAGATCCTTGAACTACTCATTTGGGTCTCTAGTATAGAAGTCAGGGTGATGCAAACCTCTCAGTCAGAAGCAGAGCTGGCAGTCAACTCAGATAAATGTAAATGAAATTTTTCATTATATTTTCATTTCCATCCTTCACATTCACACCTTAACACTCAGAGCATTCTTGGGCACAGATCCTGACGTACTTAAATGAGTATGTGCTTAAATTATTTTGTGTTTATTTTTATTCTTGTACTACCTCTCTGCTTCATTTTTTCCATTATATTAGTGGCTTACAATACTTCATGCTCCATACCGTTTATATCACTGAATAAATGTTTTTATATTATTGACTTCTGAGCCTGGTTTTACACAGGAAAGAGATACAAGGTGTCCCAGCACATAGGCTAGGGAGCAGGTATGACAACCTTTGCTATGGCAGGGAGGCAAAGAACAGCACTAAACGAAGACATTCACTTTAGAGACAGCAACACTAGCCTGAAATTGTCCTCACACACATAAAACCTAATGGCTTATTTTTATTTCACTAATTGCGTTTTTGTTCCATTTTGTAGCCGTGCACTTCAGTAATGTCTCAGCTTTCACTGATGGAAGACAAGAGACCTTAGGGCTTTAAAACTATATTTGGTCCCATTTTTATAAATTGAAAGCACAGATTCCTTTGCTGTTTAATTTCATAGACTAATAAAATAATTCAGATTGGAAAGGACCTCCTAAGTTTCTAGTTCAGCATCCTGCTCAGAGGAGGGTTAGATGTGATGTCAGGTCAGGTTTCTCAGGACTTTTCCCAACTCTATGTAGAAAACCTGTAAGAATGGAGCCTGCGCAACCTCTCTGGGAGACTGCTCCAGTGTTGGATCATCCTCATTGTGAAAATGCTTTTCTTTATAGCCAGTCAAAAAATCCCATGTTTCAGTTTATGACTATTGCCTTTCATTCTCCCACCACACACTTTAGTGAGATGCCTGATCTTACTGTAGGTATGGCCACCTACAAGGAACTCTGCAAAAGGAGCAGGTCCATCTACCTCAGCCTCTCCTCCTAAGGCAAGTACTCCAGCCCTGACTATCTTGGTGGCTCTCCACTGTACTCTTTCAAGTTTACTGATGTCTTTTAAGATGGGGGGCCTAAAACTGGATGCAGTATTCCAGATGTGTTCTAATGAGTGCCAAATAATCGAGTAATCACTTCCCTCAACCTTTTGGCTATGCTCCTGTTTATACAGTCCAGTATGCTCCTAGCCTTCATCACTGCCAGGGTGCATTATACACTCCTGGAAAGTAGGCTCCACTAAGAAGCTTTATGGATTTATATCCCACTGAGTTGCATGCACTAAATTGCTCTATAGAGGGGCCTACGTCTCCCCACTCGCTATATAGGGAGCCTAGAGGGATTAGCACTCTGTGCCTAAAGCTAGCTCATGTGAATTAGTTCTATATGTTTGATAAAATATGCATATAGTGAAACCTTTTGAGATATGACTTATAAAATTTAACAACTGCCTTAAAAAATATTGTATACTAAAAAATGTGAACTAAAGTAACGAAAAGGGGTATAAATTTGAATAAATATAATTTCATAACCAACTTCCACGGAAGAGGAAAACCCTAGTCCAAGCTGAAAGAATGGAAAAGGACATATTTGGTAAAGAGTTCTTCCTAGTTAAAACTAAGTTGCTGCTAAATGAAAGGCCATGAAAGAGTATTCCATGATGTCCATGATGAGGGACAAGTTGAAGAAGGAAGAGAAGACTCCTTCCTTAGGAAAGGAAGGGTTGACAGAATGTGAAACACACTAAGACACTGGAGCAGCTAACATTAGTTTTTAATTTACTCTGGGGTGAAGGTTTCTTATTTCTATGCTTTTGTAGATGTTTCAGAGTCTTTCATGAAGAATTTAACCTTTTTCTTTAGTTAAAAAAAAAAACCCCGTTGTTTCTGTTATAAACTTTTCTAGGATGTAAAACTATTTTGGGATAATTTAGAAAGCACGAAGTATAAAACTTTAAAGAAAGCCACCAGTTCAGACAAAACAGTTTCAGGCAAGTCCATTTTGATGTCCACAGCCCAAGGAAAGCTTGGGGAATCTTAGCTCTCAGCTTCTGTACCCTGCCAACATGACAAAGCCACGAAGTTCCAATAAAAGGGCAAAAGACCCTCCTAGCAAACACTATCCTGTGTTCCTCTTGGAAGAGCAGAAAGTAGTGAGGCAATCCACAATTTGAGGAAAACCCTTTCTTGTTACTTGTCCATTCTGCAGAATGCTAGACATTTATTTGGGATTCTCCCTGGTGTGCCATTCTCTGCAGGTCCAAACAGAAGCGTACTGATGTCAGGAACATTTCTATTGTTTTTAAGGGATTGAGAACAAACTTTCCCTAATCCTGTTAGTGCCTTGGTATTTCAGAGAAATTATTTATTTGTCTACTGACAAATAGAATATTGCAGGTACCTTTCTGTCAGAAACATAAATGAGTTGGGAGAAATATTTTTGCTTTGGGCTCATTTGGAATAGAAAATATTTCAAGGTAGAGTGCTCCCTCTTTGAAGTTACACTCTGTTTTTCTTGCAACAGGCCAGCCTGCCTAACAATTACCTAAGCATATTTGATGGCTGCGTTCTGTTATTTTCATAAATGTTTTGAAGAAATGTGATGTCATGTAGCTGTGATATGCTGTCCAGTTCAGGCGGTTCATGAAGGGAGTAACTCCATACGGATTTTCTTCTCCAGAACTACTAGAAATGAAGTTCCTATGCAATTCTCTCTCCCATTTAAATCTTCAGAACCATGGTGATGGTAGCTAGCAGCAGTGACATTACCTCAAATGTTTTCTTAAGAAAAATAACACAGTATGTGAGACTGAACAGAGAAGGAGGAGCTGGGTTTTCAGATTTCATGTTTGTATTTGGTTGGCTGGCTTCAATTAACACATTAAACTTTGCAATGTCTTTATGTCTTCATTTTTTTTTTAAATGGGGATAATTATGATCTTCATATCTTATTCTCTCCATATCTTATTCCCTAAATAAGATCTTCATATCTATGAAGATCTCTGAAGATCTACTAATGAGAGAATGTCTTATCAATGTGAGGTATTACTACAACATAGCTGATTAATGGAACTGTGCCTGCAGGGGAGGGGGTAGCAGAGGAGGAAGAGGGTGAAAATAGAAACCACACTTTTGTCAGATTCAAGGAGCTATGAAGAATGAGGACAAAATGCTACTTTGCTTTGTAGAAAATTAAGGATCACAGCTACATCTATCACCATAAATGGCTTGCTTGAATTGCTTGCATTCTCTGTCTGAGCTGCAATATTTCATTCAACTAACCATTCGTTAAACACACATCCTGAAAGTAAATAACTTTAATGTAAATAATTTGTGAAGCATTGTTCCATCTGTTGAAAATGTGCAGTAGTAGTTTCGACCCTTGTCTAAACCAGGCAAGCTACTTTCAGGCAAGTTTGGGAGGTAAATGAACTGTCTGGCTGCTTTTCTTGGCAACATCTCTTATTAGTGGGAGGTGGCAGTAAAGAGAACATGAGGAAGACTGAAAGTGTTTACTTAAAACTTTAGCCAAATGGCTAGGGAGAGTTAAGATAAATCATAACTGTCAATGATGACAACTTTAGACTGCTACTAGTTCACTCCTGTTTATGCAGTTTTAAATGTTGCACTTAGAAATGTATAGGAGCAGACTGTATTTTTATTGACAGACGCCATAAGTTGTTTAGATGTAAATATTTTGGACTTGGTTCTAACAGTGCCATGGAAGATTTGCAGGAAGAAGGCTGTAAAGCTTCACACAACACTTGAGAGATAATATTTTTTAAGAGTGTCTCCAAAGTATGCATCTGTGACTCATATTTCCCCAAAGAATAAGGTCCATAGATCAATGCAGGCTTATTACACTTTCTCACACACAAAAAAAGCCAAAATAAAATGTTACAGTAATTGGCCATATGGGATTATTGAACTAAGTCAGTTTTCTTTCCTTTTTTTCCCACTTTCCCACTCTTGTCTTGAGCACCTTTCCCCCCACCATCTTTTTTTTTTTTTTTTTTTTTTTGGATGGTGGCTCGGATACTAACATTTAAATAGCAGTTAAGACGTCAGACTAAGCTAGCAAAAGGCCAGAAGTTCAGCCAGTAACCTCAAGATTTTTTATTAAAAGATTGAGTCATTCTGACCAATGCCATGAAATACAGTTCTATGTGAAAGATCAGGGTGAATTGATCAGGGGTTTAGATCAATTTGTATTTTGCTTTTAACTGTGGCAGCTGCTGCTTCTTTTAATACACTTACTTAACTTAAAGTAAGCAGCACATCTAGATGCTCTTTTGTTTATACAGTTCCATAAGATTTGCTTTGTAGACTGTAATATTGCAGTACTGGTTCCAGGAGGAAAAATAGCCCAAGAATTAGAATAGTCTAACCCTGGGTTCAAATCCCTTCTCTGTTTAGAAATGTAAGTATCACTGAGAAACTTATCCTCCAAATATCTTCCGTATGGACAACCATTCTTAAAACACAGAGAGTTTAGCACAGAGGTACTTCCCCATGGATTGTTCATGTGTCCTATTCAGATGGGCCAAAATGGACCTTCTCAGTGGAGTTTATTACCTTGGATGAGCAGCATGTGAACATAAATTGTTTTCCAGTTCTGCTGTTACATATGAAAACTTGGTTCAAGAGCATTTTCTGTTGCCTGACATTGAATTGCTCTAAATTCAAAATATGGATCCTTAGCCTGCATCAATCAACTCCTGCTTAATCACAGAAAGACCTGAAATGTTTTGCCCTATGCCATGAATTTTTCTTAACATTTGTGTTCTGGTATTAGTGATTTACAACACCTCAGTCCTGAAGAGGCAGAACAGTATAGTTAATATCTCCTATCACAGTTCCACCAGACTTTACAAAGCAGTTATTGATTTTCAAATCTTGCTTGACCTAATAGAAACACCATGCCTTCCCCTTTGTGTCCCAACTTTCCCTCCAACAGCAGGAACTGGGCTGTGGAAGAACTGGATTTATTTCTTACCAGGCTACTGGCTGCTCAGGAGAGGACATAATTTTAGCCTCTCCTCTGAAAGCTGCTTCACTTTTCTGAAAGTGTAAAAGATTCACTGACTCAGAGAACATGTCTGGAGAGGCCTGACTCACTAACCTTCACAGGACATGCATGGCCAAGTAAGGTTGTCTGAGGTTCTGTCCCTGCCTAAAGGCCTGGTTTTGTACTTTGTCCATGTCTACTCAAGCTAAATAAATACACAGGCAGCCACTGATACTTGAGACTTGCCAGTCTGATGTAGTCCTCTAACCACTAGACTAGAGAGTAACCTTAAATTTCTTAATCATCTCTTGTACTGCAAATCTTCATATGTCCAAATAAAGTAAATGAGCCTTAACCAAGGCTTTTTGGGGGATTGTTCTTCACTGCAAAGCAGAAACAGGTACATATCTCAAGGTCAGGTGGCATCAAATGGCTCATATACGCTCTGCTTAGAAATAGGTCTACTTATAGAAGAAGTGTCTTGGAAAGAACAGGAGGGACTAGTCTAAAACAGAGTCAGGACTGCACTAAACAGTGTCAAAGAACAAGCATTCAGTACTTTAAGTCTTTCTTATGCACCTTTTGATTTAGTAACATCAGTGTTCCAGAGAATAATCAAGGATTTATCTGAAAAGTTTCATGCTCCTACTTCAAGGCTTTAAATTCTTCTGGTGCCCAGGTCTCTCTGAATTATCTCCAGGAAAGCAGGGCTCCATCACACATAATGGTTTCTTGGGAAGACAAGCACCATTAACTGCAGATGTCCCCCATTTCTCCTTCTTCCTTCAGCTTTTGTTGCTGAGCATGACATAATTTGGTGTGGAATACCCCTTTCGTCAGTTGGGATCAGCTGTCCCAGCTTGTCCCCTCCCAACTTCTTGTGTACCTCCAGCCTACTCATTAGTGAGGTGGTGTGAGAAGCAGAAAAGGCCCTTGTAAGACCTGCACACCAATAGCTAAAACATCTCTGTATTATCACCACTGTTTTCAGCACAAATACAAAACATAGGCCCATACTAGCTACTATGAAGAAAATTGACTCAACCCCAGCCAGAACCAGCACAAGACAATAAACTAAATGGACTCTGGAGAGCTGTCATACTCCTGCTAAAGAGCTACACTGTACCTTATTACTGCATTAACTACATTGATAATGCCTGAACAGGGGCATCCTACACACCAAGACCAGAGAAACCTTTACTATAGGATCCATGCGGATCCCAAGAGAAAACCAATGGAGAGATGACAACTCCTGGATATGAGTCATTTCTTCTCAATTATTCCTAAAACAGGTTAAGATGAGTTGTACACTAGAAAAGCCTATTTCTCAGTAGACCGCAGAAACTGTCTAAGATGACTAGACCACTCAAAACATCCTCAGTGTGTGTATCTAAAGACAGGGGTCTTTAGAACTCCATTGTGAATTCAATTATCTCATGCCATTAAAAATACAGCAGATACTGCCTAAAACATCTCAAAGGGATAGTAGACATAGCACAAAATCTACAAGAGACCAAGATACTTCTGTTGGGGATTTTATCTAGAGGTCAACTAGGGCATCCTGAATCTTCTTAAATGACACTGGAAACCTATGTCTAGCAACTGAATTGAGCCTTCTAAGCAAAACCAATGTCCTTTCATGAAGGCTGGCTGCTGAGAGCTAACAGGAGTGTAACTTCGATCTCGGTTTGACTTGACACAGTAGTGTCGCTGATAATACTGACTTAAGCCAAAAGTTTATTCTGGCCATCACATCTGCAGTTGGTTTATAAGAAAAGGAAAGGTGGTGAATCTAAAAGTAGTGCCGATGATTCCAAAAAGCAGAGATGAACTCTCTGAACTGAATTGATAATCATTCTGTACTTCAGCAATTGACTGGCTTTGGTGTAAAAATCAAGGCTAAAGAAAGTGACAGTTTCAAAGTTAAAACATGAAAAATCTGTAACTCTTTTAAAAATGAGCTCTGTGAAGGGATTTTTAAGAACAGAAATTTTCCTATATACACTTGGAAAAATGAAGTGTTCAAATATTCAAAACTTGGCTTCATGCTAAGTCTCTGATATTCACAAAACAACCAGTTTCAAACATTAGAAAAATAATTTTTATCCCAGAAGGAACTTCCTTTATAAATGATGGCCAATCAAAAATGATTACAAAATTTGGAAATCCAGGTTGGAATGGAAACTGATTTAACTGATGGTAGATGTCCTCTGACAACACAACAGTAGCCTACAATATTTCAACTATCTTTCAAAGGTTTTACACATTGCTGAACACATTTTGAAAAATTCTGCTGTAAAGACTTTATTGGCATCGCAGTACTCCATATAAATCTGTAAAGATGAGTCTGTTCAAACTTTATGGAGCAGCAGTGGAAAACTTTTAAGAACTGGGGACCCTTAAATAGAAATCTGGGGGAAAAAAGGCACTAGGATTCATGAAATACTTGGGGTTGCTTTCCTGTAGAATACTGGAAAGCTTGCTTTATTCAGTTAACATACCACAAATGAAATGAATGGATATGACTGTACAGCTCTGCATGAAGTTGAAAAGGGCATTCTCGAGGAACTGCAGTCCCATCACTATGGTATTTAATACAGAATATAGTAAAGGACATATTATAAAAGTAAATACATAGTGCTAAACTAACCGAGATAACAAGAATGATTTAGAAAGAAAAGGTCTTGGCGAACTTGATGCTTCAGGAGGCTGCAGACAAAGCTGATAAAACACAGCATAATTTATTTGGATCTTCAGAACATTTTGACAAAGTTCCATACTACTGGTCTCTGTTTAAGCTAAAAGTTGCCAGGATCTAGGGAAGTACATGGGAGTGGATAAAGTGCTGATGGAAAAACAGAAAACAGAGAAGCTATGTTAGATTGTGGAAAACTAGATTTACTGGGGCCCGACAGGGGTCAACATTTAGGCCTCTACTGTTCATGATCTATAAAAATGATATAGACTAGTAAAATACGCTGACAGCACAATGTGGAAGGAGCCATGAACCTACAACGTAAACCTAGAAAAATTCAAAAGTGTTTTTTGCTTAGCTTGCTTGTTTTCATTGCTCAAAAACCACTAATAATCTCCTTTGCGCTAGCTCGTCAACATAAACGCATTTTAAGAATGTCTAAGCTATAAGGTAAATAAAGACAGGCCAGAGGAAAAAAAAGTCATTTGGCTCATATGCAAATACTACATTAGCGTGCCTAAAAGTCCTGCACTGCTTGGGGTAGTGCCAAAAATCAAAGATATAACCCCAGGTATGACATGACTGAATTCCCTAGTTTTATGTCCCTGTTTTTAAAGAGTTCGTGACTCACTAGTGTTAATACAGGGGTGACAAACAGAGCTCCAACGTTATAGAGATAGCCTCAATGGGAAGAAGAAAATTCAAAACTGTACTATTGGTTCATCAAGATTCTTTCAGGATCCCTTAAAGATTTTAAGACTTACTGTAACCCTAATTTTGATTTCAATGATAGACTATTAAGAACACTAGTTCTGCAAAAACTGAGTTCATTGTTACTACTGGTTGATCCTTGTCTGGCAAAACAGTAGGACTAGGTAAACCTAGATGCAGTTCCTGACACAGATTTCTCTGTCCTTATAGGCAACAGAAATAAGTTTTGTGAAATGGTCATGCCAATGCTTTCTTTTTCCAACCAATAAAGTGTTTACATTTCTGTAACTTTCGGGCAGGGATCATCTCTGTTGGAACATATATTTTTGTTTAAGTTAGTGGAGATCCCTACACTTGTAGATCCCTAAAGTTTGGTTCAGAATCCTGGTTCTTTTAGTTGATAAATTACACTTCTTTAAAGAAAGGTCTTTGAAACAGTACTGACATTGGTAATTTCTGCATTTTTCTAGGTATAATCATGTCTTCTGAAGCTAAGAGTTACCATGGAACAAACAAATTGCTTTTGCTAATAAATTTTTCATAGCAAAATGAGACTCCATCAGGCAGTAGATTGGCAGTTGGAACGTAACAGGGACTGCTCACGAGTTTTTCTTTCAAATGTTTTTGAATGAAGAAATCATATTTTCCCCGTAGTCTTTCTTCTGAAAACCAGCTGTTTTCCTAATAACAGCAATTGCTGAAAAACATTTTCAATACTGGGGCACTACAGTGTTTTTTTTTCACAAGCTTCCACTCTCTGTGGGGCTTTGCAAACCTTCACATGATGCAAAACCCCATAATCATGCAAGTGGTCCCATTGAATACAAGAGTATATGTCATCCAGGAAGAGAACCCAACCTATATGTGAAAACAGGAATGGGGGGCAATGATTTAACACTTTAGGACTGAATGATTTAAAATTGCAACCAAAATATGCTAGGCTTGTTTTTGATTAAATACTTTCATAAGAAAAAAAGTTTCCTGACCAACTCTTTATCTGTCTTTTTTGAGATTCATCTGATTATTAATGTTTCTAGGTAAGCATTAGGGAGCAGTATCTTCCATAGTCAACCTAAAAAAATGTAACTCCAACCCAAAGTAAATGCAGTTTGCTTAGGTTAGTGTTCTGAAGCTCAGAAAAATAGAATGTGGCAACATATAAATAAAAATGGGGAAAGAAATCTTGCTACTGTATTTAATAAGATAGAACATAACAACTTTGCTATTAGACTTACTAGTATGAGTCAGGCCTACTGTTCAGACCTGCATAGCTTGTGTCTACATAGCTAAACTCGTTTCCCCACCCTACAAACACAGTGGCCTTATCCGTGTCACTTTCTGGTTAGATAACCCATGTTGTCCTCTGATCTGTAGTGCCTGGGAGACTGCTAGTTGGCACGTGCCAAAACCATGCCAAGGAGCACACTAAGGATTTGTCAGTATAGATTGTTGTATACTAATGCTCAAGCCAGTATCCTGTCCCTTCTTAGTTTACTTGTACAGAGGTAATTCTCTGGAACAAAATTTTCCATGTACTCATGGTCAGTAGTATCTTGATTAAGTTTTTCCAAGACCGTGGAACTATCAGCAAGGAAATTTTGCTAATAGTGGGTAAAAATCCATGGAACTTGCTCTGCATAAATGCAGCATTAAAATATATACTTAAAACATACACTTCATCATGAGAAATATTAATTTCCTCAGCCCAGCTATGGTTCCTTCTGAAATACCATGCTGAAGTGATGTGTAATATTTTCAAATGAGAAGCATACATTTTAGATTGTGAAATACCACAACAAAGAGCTATCTAATAATATTTTTACTGGGTATGGAGAACTCAAAAAGATTCAGACCATGATTAGCAAAGCCAGATCCAGAAAGAGAATCAAATACGGTTCTAATTAAATTTAAAAGGCTCAATATTGTCTTGTAAAAGCTTATGATGAAGGGGAAAGAGCACAAACAGAATAGACAGCAACCACATCAGGTGTCATAGATGCCAAATCTTTCAAAGTCTAAATGACATCCAAAATAAAGGTATTTTTAATAGAAATTTTAATTCCTGATACACTTGCCAATATTTTGGGGTAAGAGAGGCACAGTATTCTCTGAGCTGTATGTAGATGAAAGAAGGATAGCTGAGGTGTATGGGAATTACCTGACCTTCTTTGGATGAATAAAAAGCTGGTATTGGTGAAAGCGACAGCCAGTTGGATCCATTAGCTTTATAATACTGGAGAGTTTCCTTCACCCTTTATTTGGCATGGTGGCCTAAACCAATACTTCCAAAACTCTTTCCACTGCAAACCAGGAATCCTAGTTCTTCAATTCCGCAGACCAGCATAAGGTCTAAAACTCTGGGCTGGGAACTGCTAACTTAACAGAGTCTCAGGAAAGCCTGATAATTTTCATTTAATCAAAAGAGTAGTGTAACTAGAACCTCTGGAACAACTAGAACAACAAATTAGAAAAAGAAAGACAAATTTTTCACACATGTAAAGGATTATTCATGCCTGAAACTTAGATTTTCTAATTTAGACCTAATCTGGGATCAGTGTGCCAAAGGGTTTGTGTGGTTTTACAGCTATATCAATTGGTCTAAGGAAAGGTCATCTATAAATCTTACCTTGCTTATATCCTGTCATGCATTTTATCAATACTAATTTGTCTCAACCCATTCAAATCTGTGTGTTATTGCTGTCTATCTCTGTTGCTGATGCCTAGCAAAGATGACATACTTGCAAAAGGAATCCAGGTGTGTATGTGCGGGATCTTCCTCTTGAGCCACTTCTTTTTTCCATTTAGTTTAATGACTTTAATCATTGAAAAGTAAGCTCAGTGCACCACAAAACTTTGCAGTGGGAGGAATGATGTAATACATACTACTTGGTTTGACTCTTTAAAGGACTGGATGGAGATGGAGTCAAGGGTACTCAGATTCCTACAGGGTGAAACCTTGAGTTTGAACAAATCTGCTTCATGTTAAAGGATTTGTAATTTACTTTTGACATTTTAAGAATGTAGAAGGAAATATATGTAACTGTTTAAAGGAGAACAATAAAGAAAGGAACAAACGCTCTCAAGAGCAAAGATTGAGTTATACACAAACCCTCTGCCAAGTCAAAGCAACTTGTCAAGCCTACTTCTCTGAAGCCCTGCTTTTGAGCTCCTCTTCCCATGCTAATATTTTCTTTTCCTTGGCATGAAATAGCTCCATATTTTGATATAATTTCTTCTGTTACACATGACAGTTGGTTCTACTGGTGGGACCCTTTCCTGAATGAACACTGCTGGCCAGAATTTTGATGATAACATGGTATAAAAAACTGATCAATTTAACTTTGAGGTAGATGGACCAGAATATCTTGAATCTTCAACTAATAGTCACAGTTATGAGTTCAGAACAGCATAGGTGGTAAATCCCTTTCTCCCATCAGTGAAAGCGAAATTACACTCACTCAAAGCAAGAACTTGGAAAAAACTTGTTCACAATGCTGAAAAGCTCACTTGGATGCTGGAATTATTTCTTTCCCTCAATTCATATGTGATTCTTTCATCTTAATAGCAATGACAGGCAGAAAAATAGAATTGTTTTCTTTGAAAACACCTTCCAGTATTTCAAACACAAATACTAGTTACCTGAAATCTAAGATCATAAAGCAATAAATACTGAATAATATGCAGTGACTAATGTCTTAAAGCTGAACCTTATTCAACTTCAAAAGTACAAAACCCGAATAATAGGATGGTTTTCGTCTTCCAACACTCATCTTCCATCTGAGTAGAGAACTTTCTCAAGTGAGCTCTACCTCTGCCTTTATGCATTACGCAGTAGTCATAACTATAGACTTCAGACTTGAATGAGTACTTTGTGTATACAACTAGAAGGCAAATGCATACATAAAGATAACAGTGATAGAACATTCCCTTTTAAAAAAAAAATCTTACACAACCAACCCCTCTCCACCCATTAAAAATTGACATTAAGTACCCTTAACTAACCTCCTCAGGTGACTTACTGGACCTGTCTTCAGCCTGAGGGACCTGTCATAGCTGTTAGAGTCTGCAGGTTGAAACTAACATTAACTGAGAATCCAGACCTGGGACAGGTGGGCTGTCTTTTCAAGTTTACATCGAGGCTGTGGAAATGGATAAAAAAATCAGCCCCTTTTTTCCACGGAGAAAGCCCTTCAGCTGTCTGTTGAGACTAGTCTCAATGTCATGAGACTGGAGATGCTCATATCTATCTTATATATAAACACACATACTGAGGCCAACCTGGTTTTAGGCAGTGCCATGATAGAGCTAACAGTTTTCTGATGTTACTAACTCAAAGATTAAAATAACAGCTTAGAAAGGTACTATGCTGTTCACTTTAGGAATCTAACCTGAGTTCAGTAAACATAATTTATGAGTGCAAATTCAGTGTCTGGTCACAAAAGAAAGCAGGGTACCCCCCAAGGGGGATTCATAGTAATAACTTAGGTGGTTGAAATTAAGGTAGAATGCATGTCACCCCTAGAAGCAAAACACAGGCCTTTATGGAACATTTAAGACATTCAGTCCTTTCTAAAGAATAGTAAAAGAGAAATATGAGCTGTTAAAAGATTTGTTTATTTATTTGAGTCTAACAATTGATTTTTCAAGCGCAGGTATTTCTTAACCTGTGATACTTGGTACTTGAGACAGGTTATCTTATGGCATAGCAGAAATCACAGCTCTTCCTTTTCTAAGAAAAACACATGTATGATCTGACTATTACAATAGCCAAGATGATGCTGATATTTGTAGGTTATCATCTACTATTTCTGTTCACTTGAGCATACAAACTTGCAGGGAATATTCAGATTTAAAGTGATATATCTTTAAAATCAGCAGCATGAGATAAATGTCACATCATTTTCCATTATACATTTATATGGGTTGGTACAATATTCAGTGCCAATTGTCTGTTTATTCTGTAATGCACTGAACCACTAGAATCTTTTCAGATATCTGTGGATAATATGAAACAGCTCCACCCAAGTAAAAATTTATCTCAGTGTTGTCCATCTTTGAGGTACTTAGTGTTTCCCACATATTTCATGACCATACAAAATCAACCAAAATTCTTGTGTGGGCTTAGGATCCAAAAAGAGGCAGTTCAGAGATACAGACGTTAAGAGGTAATAGCTTTTAATAGCTCTGCTGGTCTTGACTTGTAAAGCGGCAGAAGAATGTACTGTTTAAGATGATATTTACTTGAAAGCTATTGCAGTGTCTATTAGCAGCATGTAAAGAATGCAATTAATAGCACTAAATTCCTGTATCAACTGATTGCATATAAGTAACTGAAAACAAATGTCCTCAATATATGCTCCTTTGACAAGATTATAGTAGCTTGATTATCTTGCTGCCATTGATTTAAAGAAATACATGCTGGCATTGAAGGAAGGCTAACGGTTGTTGAATTCTCTTGGCTTCTCTTTTCAGCTTAAAGAAGAAACTGACTGCTTGGACTTGGCTTTGCAATATAAGCTGATGTGTGGCTTTTGTGCTTTATGCTGTAAATATTTCTGTTGAAGATAAAATACTGTGAATATTTGCAGAAGCACCATGTGTTTATCCTTCTCAGAAAGCATTCTGGAATCTGCGTGTGAATACTTCACTCTCGTCCACTTTGCAATCACTGTCTTATTTCTTCTGAATTGGTGTATAGTATTTAACATTCATTTAGCATTCTTAAAGCTCCTCATAGTGCTTTGTTTTGATTTTAAGGCACAAACTCATTAACTGTTAATCATATGACAGGTTTTTTTTGTACTTCTGAGACTCATAACCATTCCGTTTGTTGTCATCTGCAGTATAGGCAGCAACCCCCAAGAAAGAAATAAGAAAAGATGATCCTTCTCCCTAGTAAGCACATATTATCCAGTCATTATTAGAAAGGGGATGTGTTTGTCAAAACCTGAAGCCCAGAACACATTCAGGACACATTCCAACTTGTGTCCAGTTCTCCTGTGATCAGCCTGGACTCACATCCCATACAACATTGCAGCAGGCAATGCCAGGACATTTGTGTTTTCAGGAAGGTCACTGAGCTGTCGTACAACTCCGCAACAATAGAAGATGCAGCAGAAATGGTTGGGCCATGCATAACGTGAGGAACCAGCCATTCTGAAAATAAGCATGACTCTATAGTGAGCCTTGGAGTGCAGATAGACTTGAGGTTTTCTCTTCACTGTGCTGTCTGGGTTACCTCAAAGATTTCTTTGATAGTACTCCAATGTGTGCAACTAGTGAATTTTGCCTCAAGCTGCCTTTGAAGGCTTCTTCCTACTTGGATCAAGATGTCAAAATGTCCTCAGTTCGTCGACTCAGCTCCTGATTTAAGCAGCGCTTGGCGTATCTCCAGAATGAGATTAACTCCTGCTTCTTTTTTTGAATGCATTTTGTACTATGAGTTACCAGTACCTGGGCCACTCTCTGTACTTCTGCACAGCAACTTGCACCTATAGCAAGCAGTGAAAGCAGCAGGAAGTCAGTTTTGTGGACAGCTGGATTTTACTGGGTTCTATAGTTATTGAGATCAAATCTAAAAAATGAATTTTTATTTTCTGAGCTTAATCAAAGTTCACATTATGCCTGCAGTTTGGAGAAAATTCCAGATGTGAAATGAGTCAAAGATGTGCTTGTGATCTGTCTTGTCAAGACATCTTCCCTATGATGTCCGACCTAATTTCTCATACAGCCTCGGGCTCTGGTTCAAAGGACCCTCTCTCCCTCTTTTCTTCCTGAAGCCATATCAGGTATGTTGAAGCTACATTCTGAGTACATCTCGATCACAAAAGTACTTCTTCTTCGTACGTGAAAAGCAGAGAATGTAGCACAAAAGTGACCTCCTAGATCAGCAGGATACCATCAGCCACCATGTCACACAGCTTATGAAGCTCTGTTTTGAAAATAGCTGATTTTGGTGTCTTCCTGGACTCTTAATGAAACGTAATGCAGGAGGTGAGGGGAGAATGCCTTAATTAGACCCGTAGTTCACTACAGTTTTGAATGTCTTCTCCTCTGGACAAATCCTGTAGGACTGACCAAACCCCCAAACTTAGAGGAAAGATTGTAAGAAAAAGAGGGTTTTTCAAAACCTCAGGATTACTCACTAAGGTGATCTCCCTTTCTTCCACTGACCCAGCACTGCATTACAGTGTCATAGTATGCTACTGTAAATGTTGTTTTCCTGGTGAGATATAATATCAGATTTTTACCAGTTACGGTCATTAACAGAGCCTTGTCACTGCTTGAAGATAATTCCAGTTTGGACAGTTACATTCCTTTTGGGTATGGGGCACATTAAAACAGTCTCAAACTAGGATTATTCTGTGCTGATATGTTTATTTTGTGTTTCATGTCACAAATCAAACAAGATAAAGTGTAGCCTTAAATACTGTTTGGAACATGATACCATCGATAAGTCTCTTGGGAAGTCCTCTGGAGTATATCTCTAAAGACAAAGCCTTGCTGGGGACAAAGCAGATACAGAATTTATCCTAGAGAAAAAAGTTTTGCTATTGCTGTCTGAGATACCAGGAATTTTTCCAGTTGTGAATATGTCGATGAAATTATGTCCTTTTTTTTTGCATTGTTATAAACACACTCCTTTAAGAAACTCAGTCTTTATGTTTTCTCAGTTCTTCTGATTCTACTGTGCTTTCATAAAATATTTCTTATCATGTGCAGGCAAATTTTGCTTGCACAAAACATCTTGCAGTCCTCCCAGAATGCATTTCAATAGTGAATGAGGGGTCTCTGTATGTTTAAAGCCAGATTCCCTCAGCTACATTTGGAATTTCCTCCCAAACCACAAAAAGAGAAACAACTAACAAATGACATTTATGGCACAATGTATAACACACACCAGATATATATATGACATTTTTTATTTGGACTTTTCTAGCTAAACAGAAGCAAACAAATGTTTTATGAAATTCTCTATGGTTGCTATGGTTATTTCTATCTTAATATGCACAGCCAAAAAGATTATCTCGGGTCAAGACCTTAACCCAGTGAATGCCCTTATTTAAACAGTAAGGTCATTTAGGAAAAAAATAAAAAAGACCAAAAGACACAATAATATTTGATAATAATTTCTGTGTTCTTGGCTGAACTGCTTTGCAGTTGAGCACCATGATTCTGGTCCCAGTGCTATTTTCCTCTAACCTTCCAGAACTATGGGTGTGCTGGTTGCAGGTATGCTCCTCGTGTTCAGGTTCTCCATCATTCCTCTTGAAATGTGGAAATTAACCCCCTAGATGTCCTGGTTTTCAGGTACCATTGCCCCACGTTTGACCTGGAACTTCAGTGCTCTTTCTCCAGGACTGAACATTTGCAGGCATTTGGGGCAACAATTTAAGCACTCAGAAACTACTTTGTACAGACAGTGCAACATGGGGACTTAATCTACTATGAAAGAGAGTCAGAAATGGAAACCAGCCAAAAGAAGGTATTTATAAATATATATATATAGGTGGATTTCCTTATAATCAAGGCACTTCTGTCACAATCTGTGTCATGCTATGGGGCTGTCATCAGAATCCCCTGTCTGTATTCTAATATAGCAGCATCTCATTGCTGGAATGGATATATATAATAAAATTTTTAGATTAATTCAAAACCAACTGTAATTCTGGTGGGGATTTCAGTAAGCATCAACTCTAAGTTCCACTAATTAGCTAAAGACTAATTACAATTTAAATTGCTCTAAACTAGGCAAGAATGTGTTTTTGAAGTTCTTATTAGGATCCTTTTAGTGTTTTGGGCCCAAAAGTACTCCAGAAAAGTCTGCCCTCTTATTTGTGAAATAAAACATCAGTCAGAATCCAGCTGCAACTTGCACCAAAATAAATTATTTTACTTGGGAATGTAAAGGAATGGACCTGAAACCAAAATCTAGTTAAATAAACTTTTAGATGTTGGGAAATTCCCTTCCTGCTGCTTTGATATTGTCTGTATGCTTGGTAGTTTGCTGTACCTGAAAAAGAAAACCATCAGGAGCAACAATGGGAGTGAGTTTGTAATTAGCTGATATACAAGCTTTAAAAGATTACTGGGGAGGGGAAAGGGGGTTTTATCATTGTTTTTTAAAGGGAAAAGACAAATGAGGAACAGATACTGCAAAACAGTTTAGCTTCCTACACGGTGCAATCTCTCAGCGAGTTCATCTTCTTTTTATGTCACTTGAGTGAGGCAGAGCCTTTGTGCGGAAGAGTTTCCAAGGCGAGAAGCAGAGGGGCAAGGAGGAGTAACACTTGTGTTCAAATTGAATCCAGTGGCATTTCAGGAAGAAAAAAAAAAATGTAGAGCACAGTTGTGGCAGTGATTAAAAAAATAATAACCCCCGCCCCAAGTCACGGCACATGCTTCCCATATGTTTCCCCTGGGCATTTGCCAGATACAGCAGGACCTGGTGACATTTCTGTAGAGCAATTCAAGGCCTGAAGAAGCTTTCCTGCAGTCGATAGGGTCGGGGTGGGGTAGGGTATTGAAATGGGTGCCTGCTTCTTGTTTGATTTCCTGCTGAAAGGAGAAGCATTAAATAAAGCTGGCAAAAAAAGCTCCCAACAGCTTGCTGTCAGAAAGTGTATTTCTTTTAGAGTTGAAAAGCTGGAGAAAAAGATGTCCTCGTCTCTGAAATTTGGCCTTAAAAAGGTAGGAAAAGGGAGAGTCTACTTCAGCATGTTAGTACGGCTCTTGAGTGCACTTTTAAAATGAATCTCCAGTTTGTTCCCACTTACCACACTCCAGTTCACATCACGGAGTGGTCTCTGAGTGAGAGAACTGGATTCCTTTCAGATTAAATTCAACTGGAAGATGTGCTCCAGAAGCACAGCTAATGCACTCCAAACAGTTACGAATGTTTAAACCATGGGAACAGACTAAAGCTAGTGTGAAGCAAACCCTGAAAACGTGTATAGTACAGATGTCAGGTCCTCAACACCAACAGCTTCTCACTGCAGACCCACTCCTGGGCTGCACCACTTGCTCGTGTGGACACAGCCAAAGCCTCCCGCTCCAGCTTTCCAGAACAAGCTGTTTCGATTTTAGACTGACTCTTTGCTTGATTTGTTTTTAATATATAGTATATCATATAATAGAAAACTCAAAACAGTAATACAATGCTTTGACTGACCTCAAACCATTTTCATTGTCTTTCATGGAGTCCTTTGAAATAACTAGGTTTCTTTCCAAATGTGAATGAGGACAAATTGTGAAATCTGAAAATCCTTTGTGATTCTAAATTCCTGTCTTCCATACAGCTGCACAAGGGACCTGAATCTCCTTGTAAATGAATACCTTTGTACTTTAAACCTCTGAAATATCCAGGCCCTGTTAAAACTAAAGACCAGACTTTCGTGTGTAATTATAAATGATGGGAAGAGGCTGCTCCTCCTTCTGGTATTCCCTGCAGGACTTCCTCCCTCCTCCAGTCCCCGGTCTGTTCTGCCCCCATAAAGCTAGCAGCTCTTGCCCAGGTAAACCCTGCAGGTTACTGCCTTTAAACTGGTAGCCTGAGCTGAGTGTTTATGAAGGGAAATGCCTGTCTCACACCTATAAGAGATGACTACTTCATCCAGCCATGAATCCTGCTCTTCACTAGGCATCATGTTCCCAAAACTGCCTTAATTAAAACAAAAAGGAAAAGAGAAAAAAAAAGACGTTTCTTACAATGGCAAAACAATGCTTTAAAGATTTGAGAGCGCTCTAATTGCCTACATTGCTGTCTCTTTAAGCCAAGGAATGGACCCATGTTCACATCTGGTAGTCAAAACTAAATGGAACCAGCTGAGAGAATACCCACTAGAAATTAAATTTTACAGAAGATGGCTAAGCCAGAAGGACTTAAGTGAAAGGCTCTTTTTAATAACTCCCTTGCTTTGCACTCATGCCTTTTGTTTACTTTGTTTATTTTTGTAATAAGCAAAACCAAATGAAAATGTCCCAGTTGTTAGCATTTAGCAAAATGTGTCCACTGTGCATTTAGGATCGCATTTTCCATCCCATTTCACAAGAAGGACGTCATTCATGGCCAGCAGTACGTCTATGGAATGTTGGCCTGCAGCTTTATGAATTGATTTTAAAATGTAATGGAAATATACTGTATGTGCACAGTAGCCAACTCCTCCAATGTTAATAACCGGGACATTTTCATTTGGTTTTTGTTTATTAAAAAACGAATGGGAGGCCTAATCCTGGGAATAGCCATTTGACTCCTTGTGTTGAAACCGACTATAACCGCCTGCTTATAGAGCTTTCTTTAGCATGGCCTGGCTCAGGCCACACGCAGCTTCCTTTTGGTTGTTTCATAAACTGCCAAACCATGCAAGGAGACGGGATAATGTCTTGCTTTCATTTTTGCTACAAACATATTCTCTACCCAAAGCTTTTTGTCAAGTTGGTAGTTTCTCTCCTTTTTGCCAAAATTTATAAACACGATTTTTCACTAAATTGGAAGTTGCAAGCAGCAGCCCAGTTCAGCCCCTCTCCAGCTCCAGAACAATTCTAAGCAAAGTCAATAGAAACTGTAAAACTCAGTATCCAAGGTTAGGACCTTGCTCTGCAGATACATAAGAAAATGTTTTATTAGCAAGACTTCTGTAAGATGTTACCATTCATTGATAAGTGACGTATTTAATCACCCAAAACACTGAGGAGGAAAAAATAATATTTTGAGCACTTACCACCAATAACAGACACATGTAATGAGAAATAGCTAATGATGCCTTTAGGACTATCTTATTGCTTCCAAATCCAAAGACATAATCTGTCAAAGGCATTATAGGAAAAAAATATTTCTATAAAGGAAATATGAAGAAGGAAATTTACCACTGATATTACTTCTGGAAAGGGAGCTGATTCTATGTGATATATAATAGTATCATGCCACAGTATCCACAGTCTACAGTATAGCTGAATTTTCTTTCAAAGAAAAAATAAAAGAACTACAGGGATGTGGGAAGCTAAATATTCCCACTGTGAGTTTGATGAGAGTTCACCCTTTTCTGAATAGCAACTGAATCATTCAAGGCATGAACAATTTTTAATGCAATCCTTCCCAATGTTTACACTGCTCAGATATTTGTTCCTCATATTCAGGCATAACTTTTCTAAAAACTGTGACCCTTCAAACCATCTTATAGACATAACCTCATTAGCTGATATTCACCATTGCACAGCTTTTTATACGTGGTAACTATTAATATTGAGAGAAGATGCTTGCTTATATTTTCTCCTTATTGCTGATGTTTATTTATAACACTGTTGTTCCTCAAAGACATGATAGATACAGGTCATGACATGCTTGCACTATGCCCTGTACAGACCTAGGCCAACATGAGAGTCCTGTCCTTGTGAGCTCAGCTTGGCTTTAACAAAAGTGGATAAAGTGTTTTGAATGAACAAGTTACTGAGTAACATGCATTCAACACATCAGCTTCATTGTACTGAATATGCTATTCCAGTATTGGCCCCCTTCAAGTTTCACAAAGGCCCCAGGACAAAATCTTGCCTTTTTAAACTGATTTTAATTGGGCTACAGCTAAGAGAACATAATGGTTGGTATAATAATATAAACAACTATTCTTATTGGTGGCTATTAACTGGCGGAAACCTTTTTTGCACTGCAGAAAATGTGATACAACATGCATAACTACATCAGACTGCAAGGGACTTCTCGGTGATCCTCTGAGTGTCACAGGGAACCTGAACTTATAATCCTTTCCTTATGTAATATACTGGTATTTTCTCTGAGAGGACCTAGCGAAGAATACACTTGTCCTTTGGAGAAAATTTCTAAAAAAAATAAAACCCAAACAAACAAAACGCCGTGTTTCAGTCCGGTGGAACAACTTCATAGGAAGTCCCAGATGTGGAGCAGCAGCGCTGAACCTCTGGAGACTTTGCAAAAACTCTCTTTGAGCTACCTCGCCTAAGGCCTCATAGTCTTGAGATTGACATAAAGCAAAACATCTTATGAGGGGATTCTAACTCCAAATCTGTCAGCTACAGCACCTCTGCTGTCCCAGTGGTGCAGCGCAGCATGAAGCAAACAAGAAAATAACACAAGCTCCCAGTCCAAGAAGGAGCAGAGTTTTAAAACTGTGCTCTAAAACTTTGGTTGCAACAGGCAGTGTTTGAAACATACATTGCTGCATATCTAAGTGGGAGACAAAATCCCGTTTCCCTACAGGCTGAGGCTTTCAGGAGCTAGGGCATACTGCTCTAATAGTGTTGAGGGAAGACAGTTACTGATCTCATGCTTATTTTGCTGGTGATGCTGGTACTTAATGCAGAATACTTGCCCTAGTGACCTTGCAGTCTTCATAAGATTAATTCTCTTGGGCTGAAAGTGGGGAATTTGCAACATTTAGGCATTGTTCTATTCTTTTCTTCTTTGAAAAGAATACAGATATCTCAGAGCATTTATCTGTCCTATTCCTTACTATTGCTGTGGCTTTATGCCAGTAAAAAATAGTGCTTCAGCCTCTCATTGTGATTCTGTGCCAAGTACAGCAATATGAAGGAAGCATCAACATAATCAGCACAACGTAGTGTCTCTGAGCCAGCCGGGATATGTCACAGCTTTATGTAGAACTCCCTATCTTTTTATTTTATTATAGAGACCACAGACTGGGATATTATGGGTCACTCAAAGGTCATGTTACAAAAAGCAGCTTCTTTTTGGAAAGATGAGCCCCTTTTTAGTATGCTGTTAGTTTATTTTCCGTCTCTCAGTTGACTGCATGAAGGTGCAGGATGAATGTTTGTTTTCTGAATTCCTTAAAAATCTTCTCTTCTTCCTATACTTTTTCCTCTTTGGCACCTGTTCTGAAAGAGGAACTTCTGCAGTTTAGACAAAGATTTATCTTCCTGGCCCAACAAATGTAACAGTCTTAGGCTACTCTGTTAACTGATGCATCCAGTAAAAAGCAGTAAGACTTGAACTCCTATATGCCTAAATTATATCAGATTTGTGCTGCCAAGTCATGCTTGTACATGTGAAATTTTCATACCTACTGTAACACTTAAATTCTATTATAGAGCATTTCTTATCTCACTAGTTCCCTTTTGCTTGTCTCTCCTTGCACACCTCAAGGACAACCGTGCCTTTATAGTAAACAAAATGATACGCACAGAGTTTCTTGTCTCCATCAAAAGACAGTAGAATTTAGTTACTAGCATTTCTTGTATTCATAGGATTCTCTGTGTGAGATCAGGAGCTACGATCACTAGGGTCTGAGTCAGTGACCAGGATTGCTGTCTCAGTGGCAGAGTTTACAGCGAATGTCAGAGATACCATGATGCTCTGTGTTTCTGAACTAATCAGGGATGATATAGTCACACCACTGTAGTGCTATAGTTCTAATTTTACATTGTAGCAAATGATAATGCAGCTACTTGTGTCTAGAGAACAAGTCTTATGAGAAGCGGCTGAGGGAACTGGGGTTGTTCAGTCTGGAGAAAAGGAAGCTGAGGGGAGACCTTCTTGCTCTCTGTAACTACCTGAAAGAAGGTTGTAACAATGTGGGTGTCGGTCTCTTCTCCTATGTAACAAATGATAGGACAAGAGGAAATGGCCTCAAGTTGCACCAGAGGAGGTTCAGACTGGATATGAGGAACAATTTCTTCACTGAAAGGGTTGTCAAGCATTGGAACAGGCTGCCCAGGGAGGTCGCTGAGTCCCATGCCTGGAGGTATTTAAAAGACATGTAGATGTGGCACTTAGGGACATGGTTTAGTGGTGGACTTGATAGTATTAGGTTTACAGTTGGACTTGATGACCTTAAAGGTCTTTTCCAACCTAAATGATTCTATGATCATATGATTCTACTTGTTGCTGGATTGCTCACACTTCTCTTGAACCTACATCTTTACACTCCTGCTCTCTTCCTGGCCCAGTCCTTCCCTCTCTTTGCTGCTTGGACATGTTGTGTTTCTACCACTCTCCTTCACTTCTGTTCCTCTCTAGATTTGGGACAATGCTATCTGATGACATTTTGGTTCCAAGAGCATAAAAGAAGAGCAATAGTATGAATTTATCAAGGGTGAAATGATGCCTGACCACCCTGATTCCCTTCAGTGTCTTGGTGGACAGGATAGAAAAATGGATATTGGTTAGTGTGAGTCCAGGAAGGGCTTTGACACAGACTTCCAGAGCATTGCAATAACCAAATATAGGCTGTACAAATGGATGGTCATATAGATGAAAGATTGGTTGAATCATCAGGCTAAAGGTGTTGTGATCAGCAGAACGAAGTCCAGCTGGTGGTGGTTACTAGTGGTGTCCCTCAGGGATCAAAGTTGGGCCCAGAAATATTTAATGACATCATTAATGAGCTGAACACTGGGATGGAGTACACCTTCAGGTAATTTGCAGTATATATCAAATTGGGAGTAGCAACTGATACACTAGTGGGTAGAGCTGCTAGTCAGAAGGACCTCAACGGGTTGGAGAATGCTCTGACTACACCCTCACGAAGTTCAAAAAAGGCAAATAAAAAAAATCTTGCATCTGAGATGAGTTAACCCTATCCAACAGTGTAGGCTGGAGGCCAACTGGATAGAAAGGGGCTTTTCAGAAAAGGACCTGGGGGTCCTGGTGGACGGCAGGTTGAACATAAGCCAGCAGTGCTCATGTGCTCATTCCCTACTGGGAATGGTCTCTGGATCATGCTAACTTTTGAACCATGTTTGGGCATAGTTGAGAGGAATACTAGTTGGTAAGTGCCTGAAATATGCCAAGGACACTTCACAATTTAACAGTATAGATGTTTATATGCCAGTGCCTGGTAGCATTTAGTTTATTAGTGTAGACCTAACCTGTAAGTTTGCAAGTTGAGAAAGAGGGACAGTGTCAAAATGAGGTTCCCACCCCAAAAGTAGAAATGGAAGGGAGGCATGTATTTCAAGCATTCTTTTCACCCAAAATCCCTTGTCCAAAAGTTTTGATAGTAATGCTTACACTGTGAGGTGTATTAATGACTTATTTGGCATTGGCATAATGAACAACTCGGGCAGTTCCAGCCAGCACCAATCTAAAGCAGGGGCAGGTTGACTCTTCCTCAAGGTTTCTTTTCTGTGTCTTCCTCTCTGCTGACCATAAGCATGAAATACTGCCAAAGCTCTAGTCTATTCCTGTTTGAGGACATTTTGTGTCACTTTTTTTGTCCAGCCTACAAATCATGTGTGGGAAATTTTTTAAAAACTTCTTCGTTTGCCCAAGATTTCCAGATGTGTAACATACTTTTCATTAATGAAAGGTCCTGGCACTACTCTACAAGTATTTCTGTGTGGGTCATGAATGGGAACAGAATTATAGGGTTTTCCATCAAGGATCAATGCATGCCTGGAAGTCTCACATATGACCATTTGCACCATGAAACTGTGTCATGGGACAGCCAAGGTTTTCCAAACAGCCTCAGATGTAACACATTTTCACAATAAATCTAATGCTTTCAGGAATCATTGGACTTAGTCTATATATGGCAAAGCTGTTGTCATCTGGGTAATCCCCATGCTGCACAGTGACCCCTCCTTCTTCTATCCAAGGAGGCAGCTGGGGCAAGCTGCCCCTCTTGCTCCCCTGTGGGTGGCCCTGACTGCTTTCCCTTTCTTCTGTGTTTGGGAGTGAGGCTGCTCTGTTCTGAAACATATGACTGTAATCGTACGCAAGTGCCTATGGACTATTACAATATATATATTAATTTAAACAGGAATTAGATTAGGTTTACAAGCTATCCCCTCCCCCATTACATATTTGTTCCAATTTCCTGCTATTGTTGTAGATTTCTTTTATGAAGCAATAGAAAACTTTGATGTAGAATTAACTGAACCTGTTTTACATATTCAGTTTTTGTTGGCAGTGGTTTTATGCTCCTGGCTTTGGTCTCAATGCACTACGTACGCTGAATGGGAATTTTCAAATATTAATAATACATTTTAAATAAGGAAAAAAATATAAACTTTAAGCCCACCTACTGCTTGTATGGCAAGATTTAATAGGGTCATTTCTTAGCATGCAGGAACATAGACTTAATTATAAAAGTACTGTAAATCCACTACTGCTCTACAGCTGGTTTTACATGCACACACATACACACACATTTATGTATGTACAGAAGCTTCTATAATGAGTGAGAAAGAATCAAATATATGTCAGGTGCTTGCCTTCAAAGCAACCGATAAGAAAGTCTGTATAGGTGCATGCAGTTGAGATAGCTAGAAAGATGTTTTATCTTTTAACGAAAGACTGAAATATTGACATTTCAAAATTCCTTAACTTAAAAAAACAGACCTTTTCCTTTCTTCATGGCTTTTTGCTCTGCTGCCTTCCTTCTGGCCTACCTGATCACCTACGTACGTTCCTAGCTCCCCATCCTCCTGTTTTGCTTCTAGTGGAATAATTCAAGAAAAAAAATAAGAATCATAGGAAATAGTAACCCTCCCACTTTCTCTGTTTCTTTCATTTTGCTTTGACAAAGTGTGCAAGAAGGTTTATTTCTTAGGTTATTACATTTAGAAAATTAATCACATTTTCAGAGCAAAAAGTATAGACATGCATTCACAGTTGTGTAGGTTTGTCGACAGAACAAAGCACAAATGGGGACAGGGGAAAAATCAGATTAAAAAAAAAAAACTAGCAAGAGTGAACTTTCTCCCCTTCCCACCCTCTTCACTTTCATTAATTGTTTATTGATATTCTTGTGCTTCCTTTAGGAACTGAGGATAATTCAAACCACAAAAATTAGAAAAAAGTTTTGCAACTTTAAAAATATTTTTTTCAGTTGAAAACATCCATCACAAATGTTCTTTATAAAAAGATTAATTCTAAAAGCCATCAGACTGATTTTTAAGCCCATTTAAATTCAGACACTAATGATGAATTCAGAGATATATTTGCTAGATGATGCTTAAGTTTGGTTGCTGTTTTCATAAAATAATGGTCTGCCTTTTTGCTGGTGTCTCTTTCTCTCTAAGGAGGGAGAGGAAAAATGTCTTGGAACCATTAACTCTAACTGTAACCTCTTATCTGAAATTCCCGTATCAGGATTTTAGTTTTCCTAAACACAGAGAGATGAACACTAGCATAAGGTGATCCAGATCTGAGATTGACTGTGGTTTGCTGTCATAATAATTACTTTATTTATTAGAACTTTTATTTAGTGTCTGTGGCAACAACAACAAAAAAAAACCAAAAGCCTACTACAGTAACATTTCTCTTCAAGGAGAGCTAAAAGAGTGATGGAATTGGTTAAAAATAAATGAACTATTTAAAAAGGTTGTCTTGCAGATAATAATTAGCACCTAACTGTACAAACCTAATTTCACTTATGCTACATCATTCTCTAGACCAGCTACTGCTAGGTGGTTTGAAGAAAAAGATTTTGAAGTTATTTCTGCAGATACCTGCTTTTACCTCAATAAAGGTTAAAAATGCAGTGTACAGAGAAAAATTATTAAAAAATTCTCTAAGACTGATGTATAAAACTTGATAGTGTAAAATAATTATATTTCCACATCTTGACAGCAGCGTGCTCTTCTGATCACTTAGAAAGGGCAGAGAAGGTCTAAAATATCATAGAAACATGGAATAACTAAAGTGGAAGAGGCCAATAAAGATCATCAAGTCCAACTCCCTGCTTTTTGCAGTACTACCTAAAACTAGACCATAGCTGACTAAAAATGTTGTCCAGACACTCCTTGAACTCTGACAGGCTTGGTACCATGATTACTTCCCTGGGAAGCCTGTTCCAGTGACTGACCACTCTCTCAGTGAAGAACCTTTCCCTAATGTCCAGTCTGAACTTCCTCTGACACAGTTCATTCCATTTCCTCGCGTCCTGTCGCTGGTCAGCAGAGAGAGATCAGCACTTCCCCCTCCGCTGCCCTCCTTGAGGAAGCTGGAGACTGCGATGAGGCCACAACTCAGCGTTCTCCTCTCCAAGCTGAACAAACCGAGTGACCTCAGCTGCTCCTTGTAAGTCTTGCCCTTGAGGCCTTTCACCATCTTGGTCACCCTCCTGTGGACATGCTCTAATACTTTGATGTCCTTATACTGAGGTGCCCAAAACTGCACACAAGGTGGGGCCACACCAGTGCAGTGTAGAGGGGGACAATGACCTCCCTCGACCAGCTAGCTACGCTGTGCTTGATGCTCCCCAGGACGTGGTTGGGCCTTTTGTCTGCCAGGGCACATTGTAGGCTCATATTCAGCTTGTCATCAACCCAGACCCCAAGATCTCTTTCTGTGGGGCCGATCTTCAGCCTCTTGACCCCCAGTTTGTATGTATAACCAGGATTACCCTATCTGGTACAGAATCCGTCACTTGCTCTTGTTAAATTTCATACGGTTGGTGATTGTCCAGCTCTCTAGTCTATCCAGATCTCTCTGTAAGCTCTCTACCCTCCAGGGAGTCCACAGATCCTCCTAATTTAGTATCACTGGCAAACTTACTTAATGTACATTTGATTCCTGCATTCAGATCATTTATAAAAGCATTAAGAAGCGCTGGCCCTAAAATCAAGCCCTGTATACACAGATAAGGGCACAAGGATGATCATGTCTATGAATGAGCTGATCTAGGTTCAATATTTAGATATAAATTCTTTTCCTCAAAATGGGATAAGCGAAAGTGATTGGAAGATATACTACAACCTTTTCTGTTTTTCTTTCCAAACCCTTTCACATAGAAATAATTGACATAACTGTTGCAATGGGGGTTTTGCCATGTTTTGCTTTTTTCATAGATTCATAAAATCATAGAATGTCCTGAGCTGGAAGGGACCCACAAGGATCATCAAGTCCACCTCCTGTCCCTGCACAGGACAACCCCAAATTTATACCAGATCTCTGAGGGCGTTGTTCAAGTGCTTCTTGAATATTGTCAGGTTGGTGCTATGACTGCCTCCCTGGGGAGCCTGTTCCAGGGCTCCACCACCCTCTGAGGGAAGAACCTATTCCTAATACCCAACCCAAACCTCCCCAGCACATCTTCCTGCCATTCCCTCAGGTCCTGTCATCGGCCCTCAGAGAGAAGAGATCAGCACCTGCCCCTCCTCTTGCCCTTGTGAGGAAGCTGCAGACCGCCATGAGGGCTGCCCTCAGTCTCCTCTTCTCCAGGCTGAATGAACCAAGTGACTTTAGTCACTCCTTCTATGGTTTCTCCTCTAAACCCTTCACCAACTTCATGGCCCTCCTCTGGGCACTCTCTAGTAGCTTTATCTCCTTAATGCACTGTGGTGCCCGAAACTGCACCCAGCACTCGAGGTGAGGCCGCACCAGCGCAGAGCAGGGCGGGACAATCCCCCCCCTCAGCTGGCTGCAATGCAGGGCTTGATGCATCCCAGGGCATGGTTGGCCCCCTTGGCTGCCAGGGCTCACTGTTGGCTCGTGTGCAACTTGTCATGGACCAGAACCCCCAGGTCCCTCCCTGCACAGCTCCGCTCCAGCCTCTCGCTCCCCAGTCTGTATGTACTTCCAGGGTTGCCCTGCCCCACATATAAAATCCAGCACTTGCCCTTGTTAAACTTCATACGGTTGGTGACTGCCCAGCTCTCCAGTCTGTCCAGATCCCTCTGCAGGGCCTCTCTGCCCTGAAGAGTGTCAACAGCTCCTCCCAGTTTTGTGTCATTGGCAAACTTAATTAGTGTTCTTTCAAGTCCTGCATCCAAGTCATTAACAAAGAGATTAAAGAGTACTGGACCAAAGATGGATTGCATTAAGAAGGGGCCTTATGAGACTGGGAATATTTTTCATTTTTTGCTACCAAAAAACTTTCTTAAAATGAGAAGTTTTAAAATATTTGACTTGGAAATACTTTATTTCTTTTAAAAAATGATGTAATGTTCCTTATATAATGCACAAAAGGTTTTCATCAATTTGTTTCGGGCTCTCACATTGCTGTATATTGCATTATTAAAGCTGAGTAACACTGAAGTAAAATTTCACATAAAAGTTTATTCATAATATTCCTTTCTTGTGTTTTGTTGCTTGTTCCTTTTGTGGGGGGTTTTGAAGGAAGAGAGGGTTTGGGGAGAGGGAAAGTAAAAAATAGGCATTTCTATAGAGCAGTTCACCTCATTCCAAAGCTGACATTCAAAATAGTGCAGACTGCCAGTGGTGGCCACTCCTCTCTGCTGACTACAAAGGGAGCTGCATGACTGGTCCAGAGGTACATGTCTGAATTGACGATGTTTAAGGTAGGTGAGCTGAATCCTACCTACTGGTCCCACGGTAGGGGAACAAGAGGAGCCCAGGCTTTTAATTGCACTTTTAATTGTAGCACCATGGTTAAGGATGAGATAACAAGACTCTGCAGGACACTGGTCTCATCAACCGGATAACAAGCAGCATTTCAAACAGGAAATTGCTGATACACAGGTATAAAACTCACATAGTGATGATTAAACTTGTTGAAGGCACAGACCTATCCACCCTCTCCTCGAAGATGGGAGGGGAAATGCAAGGGAGCAGTCATGCGCAGATTGAACCCAGAGCCAGGCGGACACTTGCTCTGTCTGTTACTGCTCTGACTGGGACGAGGGATCAGTAACCACAGGCTTGTTGAGCTGGATTTTGTCCCCATAAAACTATGGAAATGCCGTTTTGTGGGCCTCTTATTCCCTGAATAAGCATGCAGCTGACATGTCTTTGAAGTACATGCAGCTGCACATATTTACCCCTTTTTTTGCCTGACATGCAACAGGAGATATATATTTCTCTGCTAACTCTGTGTTTTTTTCTTCTCCCACAGCTCTCATCTCTAATTGTTTGGTTATTAATTAATAACATACTACACAGGATTAGGTAATCAGGAAAATTGGCATAATTTACAGCAGCATTTACTACATTTATCTTCGTTTTTAGACTTAAATTTCATGTTTCATTCCAAGGTTTTACAGCCACATTTTTATTTCCATGCCTTTGCTAATGAAGACTGTTTGTGGCCAAAATACAGGATAAAATAAAACTTTATGATCTTAGCTGCAAGTTGGTGTAAGGTCATTAGATTTGGCAGTCAAGCTATACTTACTTGGAGTTCAATACCCCGTGATTGTTTCCAATTTGATCCACTTGGGCATTTGTAACAATAAATGTTAAGCTTTCAGATTTTACAATATTGTAAGTTCCAGGGAAGCGTTAAGACTAAATATAGGTCCAGTTTTTACCTCCCTTGAATGAATTGGTTTGGTTTTTTTTTTTGTTCTTGCAATTCTTGCTGCTAGAAAAGCTGTCTTCCTGGGGGATAAAGAAGGAAACTTCAGTTTCATGGAATGACACCATTTTGAGCTCCACAGCTAAACAGAGCTGAATCAGATTGGCATGAACATAGTGTCTATATAAGGGAATTTGTGTACTTCAGAATTAGGTCTAACAATTCAAAAAGTGACACTGCTTTCCTCAAATAAGCATTGAACCATTATTTCAATATGGTGTTAGGAAATGAAGGATGATATAATCTTTCAGAACAGTAAGAATCAACTGTGTTTTCTAACAGAAATGTTAGGGTTTTTTTTGTGAAGTGAGGGAGTTTGTTTGGGGTCTTCGCTTCTATACTTTTCTTCCAATCTCTGTGCATCCAGCTTTTTCCTTTCACTATCAACTAGATAATCTTTCCTTATTTAGCTTTAAAGTCTTGGCATTTTCTTCTGACTTTTATTCTCTTCCTGATACACAGGATTCATAACTATATTTTACGAATTTAATCTTTGTAAGATCTGATTACTCCATTTCTTTTCTGTTGTACCATTGTCTACAATTTCAATATTGACTTTTGTCACAGATCTTGTTCTCTATTAGTCCATGTAAAACGCTGGACAAAAGAGCTGTCAGTAATTAGCTGGCTGTCTAAATACAGATGCCATCTCTATGCATGATAAGCATAAGAGATTTTGAACATAGGGAGAGTTTTTATGCATATAGGTGCACCTGTTTTTATACTACTACTGTTTTCTGAAGTCAGTCACTGCTGAGGTCAGATAAATCAGAGCTAAATCTCAACAACTCGATATCTTCATCAATGGCAGACAGTGGGACCAAGTGCACCCTCAGCAAGTTTACAGATGACACCAAGCTGAGTGGTGCAGCTGACATGCATGAGGGATGGGATGCCATTCAAAGGGACCTGGAAAAGCTGAAGAAGCATGCCTGTGTGAACTTCATGAGGTTCAACAAGGCTGTCATGGTTTTGGCTGGGATAAAGGTATTTTTCTTCACTGTAGCTGGTATTGTGCTGTGTTTTGGATTGAGCTGAGAATAATGTTGATAACACACTGATGTTTTAGTTGTTGCTAAGTAGCACTTACACTAGTCAAGGACTTTTCCAGATTCCCATGCTCTGCCAGATGCACAAGAAGCCAGGATGGGAGGGGGCAAAGCCAAGACAGCTGATCCAAACTGGCCAAAGAGTATTCCATACCATATGATGTCACGATCAGTATATTAATGAGGAGGAGCTGGCAGGGGGTGGGCAGTGATTGTGGCTCAGGGATTGGTGGCATTGGCTGGTGGGCGGTGAGTGGTTGCACCACTTGTTTCCTCCCCCCTCTCCAGGTTTTGCCTCTCTCTCGCTGTCATTGTTAGAACAGTCTTTTTAGCAGGGCCTGTTGCAATAGGACAAGGGATAATAGTTTTAAAATAAAAGAAGGTAGATTCAGACTGGATATAAGGAAGAAATATTTTATAATGAGAGTGGTGAGACACAGGCATAGGTTGCCCAGAGAGGTGGTAGATGCCCCATCCCTGGAAACGTTCAAGGTCAGGCTGGACGGGGCTCTGAGCAACATGATCTGGTTGGAGATGTCCCTGCTCGCTGCAGGGGGTTTGGACTAGATGGCCTCTGAAGATCCCTTCCAACCCAAACCATTCTATGATTCTGTGATTCTATGATTCTATAACTCCTGACATGATTCTTGTAACATCAGAACTGCTTCTTTCATGTCCAACTCAATTTTCACTAATGAGCAGTAGTAGAACCAAAATATTATTTTCCCCTTATGTTACTCCAGTACTTGTTATTTGTGTGAGTCCAAATTTAGTTGCTAAGAAAATATGTGGATTTACTAAAAAGCTGGCCTTTTTATTCTGTAATAACTGCCATAGAATTAATGTATAAGCCATTCTTTCAGGCAATATCTTGTCAACAGCAATAGGTAGTATGGCTTGCATATTTGAAAAATAACTAATTAATGAGTAGCCTGACAATAAACGTCTAAGTTACTCTATGGTGCAATTAAAGAAAAAATATTCAGATCTTCAAACTAAGGAAAGAGAGAGAAGCATTTATTTTGTAGTGAAGATCTGAACACCAGATAACATATGACTGAAACAGAACAGGACCATGTATTTACCTCTGTGTATATAAAAGTCTTGACCTGGTGCTATATTCATACTCAAATTGTTACATGGGATCATTGTAGGCAAATGGTCATGTATGCCTAAAAATATGGGTCAGTTATTTCAATCTGTTATCAGTAACTGCCTTCTAATTCAGTATTTAATGCACATATTTATTTAAGGGGCAAGTCCTGCATATGTTAGGCAAGACAAATTCCTTGTAGAAGAGTTGGGAAAGTTCTTAAAAAAAAAATAGAATTCCTGCTTTGATGCAAGAATGAGGCTATCCTGCAGTGATCAGACTAACTTGCCAACTGACCACAGCTTTGAAGGCTAGCGGCATGCTTTGCACACACTGTGAGCCATTGACTTCATCAGATAAAAGTTTAGTAGTTCTGAATAAACTTAAAAAGTGAATGATGAGCTCTGTGTTGATGTGAGCTGCTTTCTCTAAACAACCTTTAAAGCTCCTTACCAGGCTTTTTCTTTTGAGAAATGATATGTTTGAGGGATTCCAGAAGTTCCTTAACGATTATTCTCCACCCTCCCTAGTTTAAAGTATTTCTGATATTCTGAGATAATTCAGGGTTCAGTGAGGATGACAAAGTGTAAGCACGACTGAATTTAGTGATTAGGGATCTCGGACTGGTAAGAGGAGGTCTTAAAGTTACTCTTGGCTCTAAAGGATTGGATAAAATAGAGACACATCCTTAGCATGAATGCAGGAAATTACGTGGGTCCTCAAACCATTAAATTATGTGATTGTACATCAACCTATAATCTCTTTTTGCCCTAATGACCCTTTGAAAGGAGAACTTGAGAAGGAAAAGGTGAGAGAACTCCCTTGACCCACAGATCTATTGCCGTCCTTTTCAGCCTTCCTATTTCTTGTCTTCTGATGGGACACAAGAGCTATGAGTTCAGATGTCCAAAAGACTTTAAAAAAGAGCTGAAATGGCATCTCTTACGGCCTAGCCAAATGCTGAGATCACTATGCATGTTCAAGAAGAGCAATTTTATGTAGTAACTACGAAGAGCAAAAGTCATGGGTGTTTCTTTTTTCCTTGCACAGCCTGATGCACACCTTTCCTGTGACTGAAATGTGCTTCCTATAAAACTTCTGATTCCCTCACATATCACAATAAGGATTAAAAGGAAAAAAAGCATGTGAATTGGATCTTTTGGTTTTTTTATATCCTCAGTGAAGGCCAAGAGAATTGTAGGAGCTCAGCCATTGGGTTTTTAACACAGGATGATACCTCTGGGCACTGGTAGCCTTTAAGGGCATGTGAACAACCTGTCACCAGACAGTGGTGGCTACCAACAGCAAACTTTGACACTCCCTTGACACCTCAGACTCCTCTGGGTCAGAGGGACTCTGACCTCGTTGCTATCAACACTAAAATCCTTCTTGACTTCAGCTGGGCCAGGATTTTGCATGTATTTTAACTGCCAAAAGCCATAGCTGTACATGGCTTTACCCCTGTGTACACAAAACTGCAGTGAAAGTACTAGCCTAAAACTCAGGGGATGTGGGGTCAGTTCCCAGTTCTGTAAATGGTTTTCCCCTAGAAATGGTTTCCCCTGAAATGTCTGGCAAGGCACTTTATCTATGCTATGTTTTCACCCTTTTTCTCATCAGTTGTCCTCATAAATTCTCTAGAGCAAGTCTTTCTCTGTGTATAGTCACATCTTCTAATGCTTTGTCTCTTGTTTTGATTTAAATTTTTATTTGTAATATAAATAATATTTATTTTAAATTTAGCTTTATTGAATCATCAATTCCAATGCCATAATACTTCAGCTACTTCTATTTTCAGGTCACCAGAGCAGTCTGCAATCATTACATATGCACAACGCCAAACTTTTGACATTTAGTCTGACCAGTTAGGCCTGAGAAAGCCAAAACAGTTAACAATTGCCTCTGCTCTCTTGATTCATGTGAAGCCACTTAGATGTCTCTTAACCTTGCTCCTGTGGTTTGGGTACCACCATGTGGAGATACTCATGGAACTCCTGTTTTACTTGAGATGCCTCTAAGCTTTGTGAATACAAACTACCAAAGAGATATACTTATATATGTATTTTGACATTCATGTTTGATTGAACCACTTTCCAAACAGAGCTCTTTGTGGGACAAGGAGATCAAGGTTCACACAGCATTGGGTTTGCAGATGCTAATGATCCAGTTTCAGGGTAGCAAGACTAATATACAGGTTGGAGGAAAAAAAAATCCAGTTACAGTTAATAAAGTCAACCATACCTATCCCAGGGTACAATGAGAGTCTTATATACACATCTCAAGATAGGTTCTTCACATGTTTAATACAGATGAAATTTGACCTATTTTTCCTACCTGAGAAGTCAAAGGAAGACTACACATTGCTGTTTATCTGCTGATATTTAGTGCGTATGCTTGCTTTCCCCTACTAGTTTAAATGCTTCCATTAGGTTCAGAGTGAAGAGCAATCCTGAAGACAACAATGAAATCTGAGCTACAGAGACAGCAGGAAATATTTGCAAGCTGTGCGAGGTCCAGCAGTGATACTTAAACAAAACGTCACGTTTTGCAGGAGAACACTGCACGCTGATCACTTATGAACTAGACCTCCTCCCTCTTCTTTTAGAGAGGACACTGTTCATCTAGATGGGGAGGATGAACTCCTTATTCAAAGGAGTACACAGAGAACTAAACCACAGGAAAAAAAAAAAAAAGAAAAAAAAAGTGCTTTGAGAAGCTTCCATGTACTAAAAGAACAGAAGGATGTATCTGAGAAAGAATGAGAGGGAGGAGGGAGGTACGGAAGAGAAAGCTATTCACGTTGTCTGACTTCAGGCATCCAGTTCAGGCTTCTTATAGACAACTGAGATGGCTAGGCCCCTTCAGAGGTCCCTTTAATGTCTATTTTCAATTAGTTTATAGGGATTGGCTTTATAGTTTAGGATAGTTAGGCTATGGGAATCTCTGCCTTTTAACAGCATCACTTGGAGGCTTTTATTGTCTATGATATTTACTTGCATCACAAATCCAAATAACAACAGTGGATTTAAGAAAAGGGAAATAAAAAGGGAATGATGCACTGGGGAGCCATTGGTGGGTACTGAAGGTTATTGATTACTCAGGTGAAGCTTGTGTCCTGGTATAACTGGTATTCATTGTACAGGCTTGAAAATTAACAGCTTTTTGGCGTGTAAGTCTGGTCCTGAGAAAAGGATGAAATCCTCACTAAACAGGCACTACAGACATACTCATGGAGCCTCATGTGTGGTGGTCAGGAAAGACCCCCACCAGCACAGCTATCCCTCTGGTACACTGAAATGTGGGGACTCAGAGGGGGTGGGAGGGTGTCCCAAGCTCTGCAGCTCAAAATGTTCCTGTTTCCCAGTGAAGAAGCACAGATCTTGCCTGGGGTGTTTTGTTAGGAGTGGAAGCTTTTCTCCACTGCCAGTCCCACAGGATTTAATTGCAGTGGCAGATACGTGTCTTTTCTCTGCCCTGTTCTTCTTCCCAGTGGTTATTCCTCACCCAGACTGAGTCTAATTTTTCAAAATCAGTTTGCAAGTGGATATTTGTTGCCATGAAATCTCCAGGCTCAGGGGGCAGGGGGTAGTTGAACTGTGCCCTCCAATTTCTCCTCGGTTCATTGGCTGTTTCAAACTGTTCAAATGTGTTATTGCTTTTGGGGCAACTGTGATGTTCTTGCTGTCTTGCCACTGTTAGTAAAGTCCCAGGCTTGACCCCTGTGTTAGTGGCATGGTTAGAAAACAGGACATATTAGAAATAGGTTAGAGTATCACAGGTTTATATCAATCAGGACATGACTAGCTCTTTTTTAAAATGCAAAATTTTTGTGTAGGAGTTTACTGCACCAACATGTACTCAAAAGGAGCATTTACAAGAGCAATTTACTACTTCAAGCATATTGCAAAAATATGGCAGTAAAGATAAAAAAAGAGACTAATCCGAGATGGTGCAATAGCTTTCATCATCCAGTCTCATAAATGTCTAATCCCACTCTCCTTCAGACCATGTTTATTTTAATATAAATTCCTTTAAATTTTAGTGTTGCTCTTTTCTTAAACATGACTAATTGTTTTATGCTACCCTTGTGAGCCCGGTTTTCATCATAACATATTTTCACACTGTGTGACCCAGTTGATGTGGCTATTCCAGACAGCAAAGAAAAGAAGGTGTTGTAATACGTTTCTCTGACATACGCATGTTTCCATCAGATATCCATTCCCTGTGTTTCCCAAATTTTCTTAGTGCAGAAACATATTTTTCATTTGGTTTCACTTTTCGAGGGTTGCATTTTCTCCTTGATGTGTACCAGAGTTTTGGCTATTTGAGCAAGAGAAAAGCGTTTGATGAACAGCAACTATGTTCCTGGCCTTCTGTCTGAATATTAGGTGTTCTACACAGTTTAAAAGTGAGCAGAGTAGATTCATACTAGTTGCAGCTTAATTTTCAAGAGCAACTGTGATAAAATTATTCTCATCCCAGAGCATGAAACAGGATGTAGATGTGGCCTCCCAGATTCAGTCCAGGAGGATAGGTGGGCTTCTGAGTAATTATCTTCTCTATTAATAATCTTTTAATTTAGAAAACCTGACATAATCTGGAAGTGGATTGGGTACATCACTGAAAATCATTCACCTCACCATGCTTTCTGGCCTATTGAGGGAGTATGCTGCTGGGATTGCAATCTTTGCTTCTCTCATCTGTCCTACCCTGCACAAGGAGGGCATTAACAGTTCAAAAAAGGAGTAGGGCTTGTTCTGTGCAAATATCATGAACCAGAAAGCAGAAGAACCTTCTTCCCTCTATGTTCCCAGAGGAAGGACACAATTTAATGTAAAGTTTACATCTCTTGTTGAACAGAGAGTTAACATTCCCCATTAACAGCGAAATACCAGTATTGTGATTGCACCTTTTTTATTCTAAAAAAAAAAAGTTATTGTAACTCTTAGTTTTGATCATAAAACTAAAAATCTTTCTAAATATGCTCCCATTATATCATGAATATGAGAAACTCAAAGAAAACAATTTTACATTCCTCTCAGGCTCTCTCAGTTCTTTACTGTGATTGAAGATGTGATTTAAACATGGCTTTACATGGAATAAGTTGAGAAGATAACTTCCATTCATAAAGATGCACAGATGTACACGTGCTTGGGGAATGAAGCAGGGGGCTGGTCTCTTGGCAGAGTTCTCCATAATTCCAAAGTGCATGCTTTTAATTCATAAATATATATGTATATATTTGTGTATGAATGTGTGTGTATATATAATTGTATACATATTAGGCAGAACATAGTAGCCTAAGTAATAAAATTATGCACACCACATTGAGATGAATACTAAGTTGTGTGCTATCTTATCAGAACCCTGCAGTAAGAACATTTTAATCACGTTTTTCCAGGGCTGTATTTCACACACAGCATTTAAAGGATATCACAAGATTTTAGTAAGAAATTTCAGTGTTTTTATTACATTCATATGGGAAGCATAACTTCACATTCCTACATGTTTACTACACTTTCCATAATACCCCAGTTGTCAGGAAAAAACAGGAAAATACTAAAAGAAAAACAGTTTAGATTAAAAGACTGAGCCCCCCTATGGATATTCTCAGATCCATGAAATTCTTTCTTCTGGGGATTTCTCTGATGGATGTGGAGGCTCATCGCCTAGCCACAGCACTGGCAGGAAACCCCACACCTTGAACGGGATGACCTCAAAGAAGCTGCTGAGTTTTCTGGCCCCCTTTTCAGACCTTTTTCTCCTGGGGCCAGAGCTGCACTCTGTGAACATTAAAGATTTCATGGCGCTCTTCAAAAGGAAGCCAGCCCTGAACTCCTTAACAGCGGTCTACTTTGCCTCAGGAATTAAAGACAGTAGGAATTGACCTCAAAACAGGACTTCCCCCCAGCACTGACGAGAATTTTCATTCCCCTGTCCCTGTCAGTTTACGTGCCATGGACTAGCTGGTTGCCCTGGTTCCCTACAACCCCAAAGGCAATTCCAGTTTATCTGTGTTTTACACTTGCAGTTTTCCCAGCATTTTGGGTTAATTCATGGGCATCTCACAATAATTACACTGGGTCTGACTCTCAATTACATTAAAGCTTCTTTACATTTAGTTTATAAAGCCCCTTTACATTGCTGGAATAATATAAGGGGACCTCAGTGTAAATGAGAGTCATCCCCTTGTTTTTGTATTTTCCTTCAAAGTGCTGTGTTTGTTCCACTACACAAAATAAACAGAACAGCCCTCACAAAAAATGTGATGCATCTGTCTCCTTCCTTAGCAAGGAATGCCCTGAGAGCTGGTGCTACCAAAGTTTTATTATCGTTCACAAAACAAATCTTAGAAACATTTACTGGATACAATAGAGCATCTTTTAAAAAATAAACTAAACTATAGATGTCCAAATAAATATGCAAAGTACATTTTGTGATCCATTACCTCATTTTTATTGCATATAACCATTTTATTGCTGCTTTGCAGTTCAGTAATTTGTGATGGGTTTTCCAGTGATTAGTGACAATTAACAAAAATGGACCACAAAATGATAGAACAACAAAAAGGGAAATCTATTTTAAAAATGTTTTATCCAAAAAAGTGCTTGGTGGTTCATTAGGCCTATTACTAACAACCCATGCTTTTGGAATAATGATGTCCTTTAGATGTGATAAAATTATGATGCATGACCAATAAAAAGAAAATAAAGAAAGGAAGAAAAACAGATATCACACAGTTACTCAGCTTTGCAGTGGGAAGAGGTTTTTGTCAGAAAATTTTCTACATTTTTCTGTGAAAAATCGAGTGTTTTTTTCTAAAGCGTAACCTGTTTCCTAAGAAAAATTAGTTTTCTGCAAAAGAGGATGCACAAAATCCTAAAAATATTTTTTTTGAAAACTAAAATACTGTTTCAAAGGAATTGTTGTGTTTCTTGCAAATGGACATCCTGGATGACTGATGTTGCCCCTGTTCTTTAATGATATTTGGCTGAAATCTTCCAGAAAGCCTCATGACCACGTGTGCCAGCAATATATCTTGCCTTCAACAACATGGGGAATCTAACTGCCCTGTGGGAATTTTAGATAGTCCAAATGGTCTGAAACTGTGAGAAAAAAAAAAGAAGCTTCTTGTACTTCAGACACATTTTCCATAGTATTTCCATAACACTAATTTCCAAGAAAAGCTGGTATTTCACTGAAAAAAATAAAGTTTTCCATTAAAAATAATAAAAATTATGTAATTTTTAAAATGTGTATATTGGTTTCCATTTTAAGGACTCAAACCCATTTTCCAGCCATCCTGCTTCATAGTTACTACCTATCAATAGGAAATGAATAGCTATTCTCAGTAAGGAAATAATTGAGAAAAAAAGCAAATGGCTGGAGGACTAGATTTTAAGGAAAAGCCTTGGAAGTTCATTTCGTTTTTTTGTGAAAATCAGCAATGATCTTTCAAACTCTTCACATGCTTCTGGTGCTACTAGTTTGAAAAAAACAGGGTAGTTGTGTTGGCAGTTTTAAATAAGGTGTACATACTAGATTCATCCCACATCAGGTATGCAGCTGTGTCATTTAAATAAAAACCAAAGCTCATTTTGTGTCTAAAGGCAAGGGAAGTACTTGTCTAGAAGACAATTCAATTTTAGGTGATGTGATTAAACCTTTGCAGATCCCCATCTCTTTCTGTTGATACCCAATTTAGGTGTCTCATGCAAGTGCCTAACGCCAACTGTGCAGAATATCCATATCTATGAGTCAGGAATGCAGTTTCCAAAAATAAGAAAACAAGTTTTATCAACCGTTCTACTAGTACTCCAGAGCAGGATGTCCATGTGGGATTTGCTTGATTTTTAACGATGAATGCATTCTTTGCTTTAGAGTGGCAAGTATGAGCAAGGGCTTTGGATCACTAGTTTCGTCCCGTTAGAAACCAGATAATCCACTCTGAACAGGTGATGTTGCATATGCATGGATCAGTTTTGTATGAGCAACAGACCTGATGAGCCCAGGATATGTTGGAACAGAGGTAATTAGCCTAGCAGGAAACGGGAACTCTGTGGACCACTCACGTCCCATTTGCAGTCTCTTCAGTGAGGTGCAACGCAACCATCCGCAGCCTTCCGAATGGTATTGTGCAGCTTCATGAAGACTGTTTGAAAAACTCATTGAAAGAATATGCATGACTTAGTTGTGGTACATATGGTTTTGCAAGGTTACAATTTATGCTGTCATTTGTGGCATTGTCTTTTTTTTTTTAAAATTGTTCTATTTTCGTGTTTTCAATGGCGCATTCTCTTTAATTACAGTGCAGTATCCCCTTTCAGTAAGAAAATAATTTAAATGAACTTGTGAAAAAAGCAAAGGACTGGAAAACAGGAGACCAATTCAATTGTTTCCAGCTCTGGCACAATCCTTCATGAGATTTTAGAAGATTTGCTTCCTTATCTCTGGAGCTTATTTTCCCTGTCTGTAAAACTGAAGAACTACTTTTCCCTGCGTGTAATCTCCCATCACAGAAAGGATAAGAAAATGAATGAATCACTTACAACAGATTTTATTGCTCTTACTCTCTGTGTCACTGGAGTGCATTCTGATAAACCCAATATATTTTGGTCTAATCATTGCATTGTATTAATAAGCTAAACAGTGTTAAAGCTCAGTTACTGTCCCAGGGACCAGCTGGTGAAGTCTGCCCACAACTCTTAAATCATTTTAGCCTCTACAAGAAGATGACTGAATCCTACCGTTTATTGGGAATAATCCCTTGTACAAACTAGACTGTAAACCCTCCAAGAGTCATTCAGGAGAGAGTTAGTTTGCTTGGGCTGTTCAAACCACTCAAAAGCAGAGACGATAAAGATACAGCTCCACTGATTGCACTTGTGCTTTGATGCTATTTAATGTATTAGTATAGATGAAGCCATTATGAGAGGCTGGGATGGGATGGGATGGGATAAGAGCCATGTGGATGACCCATTGTTTACCCACACCCCTATTGCTGGAGGGCCCAAATCTCTGCAGAGTTCCTTAGGACTTCAGCAAATCCAACTTACTGATAAGGAAGAAAAGGTGCATGGTGTATAAAACAAGTTTTTTTCTTGCAGCAGTGATTGCTGCTACTGAGAAAACAAAGTTTACTATCAGAGATTACTATGATCAAATGAAAATGCGGACACAGGTGCCTTAATACTTGAGCTGGGATAAGTTTTACATAGCTGTAAAACGAGCTTCAGCTTTCAAGTTACTGTCTTTTTCTTTATAATAATAATCTCTTCACTTTTACAAGCTCTATATTATTTTTAGGTAAGAAAACACTATAAAGTTCATGTTTTATTGTTCCTTGCAGTTATATAAATTACATTTGGCCAAAATAAATGTAATTCCTACTGTGCGAACTGAGAACCCAGAATGTTGATTTTCCTCAAGTTATAAACAATGTGAAGATATGTTATACTGGGTCACAATTTTCCACTGTACAGCAAAATATATAACTCACTTTTAATAACAAAACCACATATATCATTAAAGTTTCCTACTCCATGGAGCACATATTATGTTTCTTTGCACAGCAAGGGATATCCTTTCTATGTACCACAATTTCTAAAATATTGTTTGACTGAATGAAAAATATTTTAGTGATTCATTAGTAAAACAGCTGTCATTTTGAAAAATTATTCAAATTAGACTGTATTTTTATTAGTAGTATTGAATTCTTTTTGCAGGCTTTTTTTTCTTTTCTTTGTAGATCTAATATTGCAGTACATGTTTATACCTCTTTAATCTTCTTGTTGCCATGGTTTTTGGAAGGGGAACATCAGAGAATTATTTATTATTTTGATTTCTCTGGTGCCTGTCGGAAGTTAGAGGCACCTCCTAAAATTTAACATGCCTAGTTAGGAAATCCACAATGTTCATTATGATACTTTGATTCATTAAGTTTCTAATTATGGGGTTTCCAAACCATAGACTTTTCCAAAACACTATTGACAGGATTTTCTAAGCACTTGGCTTTGACCTAACACTGCCACCATTCACATCCATGGTAAAATATCCGATGATGTCAGTGGAACTACTTAGGCCAATACTGAGTGTTTTTGAAAATCCTCTCTTAGAAGTACTACCTGGCTATGCCATAAAACATCATCTAAATCCTTCTTTGAACTACAGCACCTCTGTCTACAAATCCCAGAGGTCATTAAAAGTCTTTGAGGAGAAATGGTCATTTCAGCATACCTGTAAAGTTAGTAAACCCATGCTCAGAGGACATGAAAGAAAACTTGAGAACCCTGTCCTTTTCCCAAAAACATGCCTGCAGCAGCTAAACAGCATGAAGAAGCTCCATCATAGAAAGATTTACGTTGGAAGGGACCTTGGGAGGCCACAAATCCAACTTCCCACTCAAAGGCATGCTAACTTCAAAGATCACATTTCTAAGGGTCTTATCCCACCAGGCTTTGAAAATCTCCAAGGATGGAGATTCCATTCCCTCTCTGGGCAACCTGTTCCAGCCCTTAACTCCTCTTGTGAATAATTTTTTTCCTAATGCCCAGAGTTTTCTTTGTGTCATGACTGCCTCTTTCCCTTTAACTGAGTAACCCCTATCTTGAACACATAGTGAGAACAAGAAAATTACAGAGTTCCTCAAATAAACTCCAAAATATTTAGGGCATGAAAGCTTAGTAACAATATACTGACTCCCGCAAGACCCTATCAGTGCCAAATACAATGTCTAAAGTGTTGACAGTAAACTGACTGCACAATGTAGCCTTCAACAATGTATTTGGCACTTGTGTGACCATCTGTGTGCAGCCCAACAAACTTGGAGCTGCTGTATTAGTATGGGATCAGTCTCCCAAGACTTTAGTCTGCAAAAGCTGAATGTATTACCTACATTATGCATTGGTGGGGAGAGAGAGACAGAAAGAGAGAACATTGCTTAATTTTTGAAATAAATCAACATTTTGTGTTAGATTCCTATCAAAATACAGCATATGGACTTTGTGAATGGGTGATCTTACAGGTTCAGTTCAGTATCGAGAAGAATTCAAGACAGGGAAAACAAAACAAAAATCAAGCAAGAAAGGAAAAAGAATGGCCTGAGATACACACCTTTGTATCCAATATCTATTATGGTGCCTCCAAATACATGCTGCGTTACAGGGTGAGTGCTGGTCACTCCATCCTACAGTGTAAAGAAGATGGTGGTTTTTGTGAAGCCACCACTTGGCAGCTGTCCTACACTGACCTTCTACAGTCCAGAAGCAAATACTCTCTGGAGCTGGTGAGCTGGTGCCTTCTTAGCAGAGCCTTGCTCATCCTTCTGTTATAGCCCTTTCCTGTGCATGCACCCACTGCTCTTCCCCATGCCCCTTATGATAGCTCTTGGTCCATAAAGTCTCCAGGAGTTGTGATCAAGAAGGAGAAGGCCAAAGAAGCCAGGAAGTTAAATGTGACATGTCAGCTTGTTTTGTAAGAATGGGACAGTTGTGCAAGTTGTATATATAAGGACAGTTACACTCGTGCAGATGTAGGAAAAAAATGTTTATCTGAGTTACTGTAAGGGAAGATAAATATTTTAGTTAAAAGAAAAGAAAAAGAAATGTAGATAGTTTGTCATTTCAAGTGTTCCTTTTTTTTGGTGACTTCTGCGAATTGTGGGTGTAAAATGGTCACCTGGTCAGTTTGGCTATCTGGGCAAAGGTACGTGTTGTGCTTTAGGGAATGACTATTACCCTAAAGGCAAAAGGTGCACTGGCTGGTGTCCACAATGCTCAGAGCTTGCAGTCTAGCATGGACTGGCAATGCTCCTGCCACAGGGCACATTGTCTTGTGCTCTGTGTGACACCTCTTTAGTCCTGAGACACTCTTATTGTTTAGTTGTGTCTTATCCATGGGGGGGAAAAAAAAACCCACACCAAAAATCCAAACCTATCCCAGATGCACATTTCATTTTTGTCTCCAGGGGAATTAAATGGTTTACTTTAAAAGAAACTCTGGGACAAAACTAGTGTAATGAAGTGTTAATGGGAGATGAGGGAGCAGACTGAGGAGCTAAGGTATTTAGTGACATCACTTCTGTGTGACTCACACACGTAATCATAAAGGTAGACTAATACTGGAAGTGGAGTGAATGTCTCATAAGACTAGATAGAAGTATTACTGTTGTGAGAAAAGTCTGCCATGTATATTATCCATCTGTGGGTGCAGTTCTTATGGAGAGGAGAGAAAAAATAGCATATGTAGGTTATGAAATTTCAATTTGAGATAATATAATAGTCAGCAAAGGTAACACAAAACATGGGAAAACGCACCAATCAATCCTACAGGATCCTGCTTGCAGGAAGAAGATAGTGGGGGAAAAGCATTCCCTGGCTGAACTATGAAGTACCTAGTGCCAAAGAAAAATTGGGGAGGTGGGAGAAATATCACTTGCTTCTCTCCATTATTAAATGTTTTTCTTGCATGAGATAGAAAAACACTAATAAATATAAGCTTGATACCCTACTGTCCCTCAGCAGGTGTCTTTTTTTTAAATAGAAAAGGTTGAATTTTATTCTTTCTTGGCACAAGTGTGAGCCATATTTGAGAGGCCAGAGAAGAATCACAGAAAAGTGACTCTTTTTCACACTTATCTCTTCAGCCTGGATGTCTACATGGTAGAATTAGTCTTCAATCTAGTATTATGAGAGCTTAAGAAATGTGCAGTGCAGGGACAGTTTACTATAGACCTTCTCCAAAGCTCAGCTGAGCTTCATTAGTCCCCCTAGGAACTCTCTTCCCTGCTGAGAAGAAAAATTGAAGGAAATGCTTGTGTTTCTTGAATTACTTTGGGTTACAGCAATTTGCCCATTTCTTTTTTGGAAAGATTTTGCTCTCCATGTTGGGATTTTACTATCTCTATTCATCATAATCACAAAGCTGGTAGAAAAGGAAACATTTCCCTTTTTTAGCACTGTCATTTTCAGGAGGAAAGATAATTTCCTATTTAGTAAATTATATTTTTTTTGGCACAACATTTCTCCCAGTCTTGATAATCTGCTAGTCCCCAAACATGGCAGAACTGATGCAATTTGAGTGAGATCATGGCTTACCGAAAGATATTTCAATACTCCCAAGGCTGCAGCAGAGCAACTGTGCTGGGAAGAAATATCTGTAGATCACCTCCTCTTCTTCTCTGACCCAGTGCAGGATCCACTCCACTTCAACAGTCTCTTAGGGAACCTAATAAACCTAATAAACCTAATAAAGACATTTGTGTGTCTTTTGATTAATTACTGCTATCATACATCTACATTGCACATTCAGTAAACACAAGCAATCTCTCACACCTTTTGTTACTATTCGGAGACTGACTTGCAGCTGGATGGAGGAACCGCCAAAGAATACTCATGAACTCCAGGGGATCTGCCAAGACAAGGGCAGGCTGAGGAGCTTCAGTTACAAACTCTTCAGAGTATGAAAATCAAGTAGTATGTATGACAAGTGGTTAGTGCATTTAGAACCATTGTACAATATGATATTGCAAGGAATAATACTAAGTGCTAACAAGGAATGCATCCAGCACATAAACATGCTTTAAACCAACTTCATGATTTTAGTATTTTGTCTCTGCAGTAAGGCTATAGTAAGGTCTGGTTTGGGGGATCAAGGCCTATTGCACAAATTTTTCCAAGCTCTTCAGCTAAAATTTAGGGGGGTTTGCTCCTATTATGGTTCCTGAGAGGCTATCCACTAACTCTTCTGATGTTCAGAAAGTGGTCAGCCTAAATTCTTTGGCTATTTTAATCCTTTCTTTTAAAATCCAAATATTATTGTTTATGGTAAGTTTTTCCATTCATACATGTTCATAGCAGATATAATTTCCAATCTGAGCCGTCAGTTCATCAAGCTGCATGAGTAGCATTTAATGCTTTCTGTTAGAATGGGTTCTACCATTCCTCTGGTATCCCAGTAAAATTTGGCTTCAGGGATAGCAATTCTACAGGACTGTAGGCAGAGGTAGAAACTGAGAGCTGCTTACTTTGAATCCATCACCTCTGTTTATTGCCATTGGTAGAGTTTGAGCCAAACTCGCGTAAGACAAGGCTCATGTGAACCCTATGCAGAAAAATCAATAGTACTGGGGACAACAAAAAGTTGGTACAATCAACAGGTCCCCACTCTGAGATCTTTAGCAAAGAGTTTTGTTATATCATGCCAGTGGTGAACTGACCAGTCCTCAGTGCAGACTGGCTACTGGTAGTGGGAATGAGGGAACTTAAGGAAATAACCGATCCACTCTTGTCTGTAGTTAAAGCGCTGGTAGAAACAACTATTAAGTGAGGAAAAGAGACAGCAGTACTAATGGGAACTTGTTTTGGCACCCCACTCAAAGAGAGCTACAGATTACAGGTTGAAACTGACATAAATTCATGTTATCTATTTTTGCTCTGAAAAAACTTTATGCCTTCCATGGAGACATTATACAGCCTCAGTCTGTAGCATCACTCTGTCCAGACATTTGTTCGATAGAGTTTTTGGAGAGGGCTGATTGTAGGCTTCCCACAATGATAAAGGGGTGGGAAGGAGTTTCAGAAGGCAGCTGGCTGGCTCAGTGCATGTGGAAATGATTACTTTAATGGTGCTTTTATTTTATAGAATTATTAACGATGTTGGGGGGAGGCTAGATTCCTTGGAAAGGCGTCTTTTTAAATTATCGTAAAAGTAAATGAAGAAATTAAATAAATCCATATATTTGTCATCTCCCTCACCAGATCAGATAGCACCACAGTAGACAAAGCCACACCAATTACAGCTTAGACACGCGATCAAATCGCTGCTACTTAGCTAGTATCATGCATCAGCTAAGCTGTGGTATAAGCTGTAACCACAGCTCCACCCCCAGAAACTCATACCTTCACCGCATACATGATGCAGGGTTGCAGGCAGCACAATCATGGTCCATCACAGTTGCAAGATGATGGCTTTTCCCTGCAGCCTCTTGCTGCTGCAGCCCTGCCTAAGATACCTGTTCTCCACCTGCTCCTCTCCTGCCTCTGCTCCCTGCTGGTGTACCAGCTTAATAATACCCACAAAGAGTTGCTGTGGTTCCACCAAGATAAGAAGCAGGTTAAGCTGATGCATTTCTTATACTATGTCATGCTGCCTCCAAATGCAATGCAAGTGCTGTCCAGGTTTTTTGTCTTTAAAGACTATCATCTGGATAACAGGACAAGTGATTAAGGAGTATATTGCACTGGAAATACGTTAGCTTGGACTCTGTATGCTCTAAAATTCTTTCCTTTCCAGCTCTGTTCCATGCCTCTAAGTCTAGCAAGGGATGTTGTGCTTGAGCAAGCTAGGCCAAGTTGCCATACACAGTCTTTGGGCAAGAATAGATTTTGACCCACAGACAGTAGAAAGGGGTCTTAAATGTACTATCAAACTGCATAAGATGTACCTTGGCTTCAAGTTTTAATGCTATAAATCAAAAGGAAAATAAAAAAGGGGAAGATACACTTAGGTTGAAGCTAAAGTATTAATTAATTCAACATTCACTGAAATAAAAAACCAACTGTATGCTAGTCAGAATCTATCTTGCTGGAAACAAGACCAGCTTAATAAATCCCACAAAAATAGCCATCCCAAATATGACTTGAACTGGCATTACATCACCACCAAACACAGTTGTTTGAAAAAAAAGTTCTTTTAAAATAATTTATGCCAATGTACATTCACTGACCAACAGTTTTAATCCAGAAAGGAAAGAAACACTTTCCCTTTACACAGACATAATTTATTTTATAAAGTGGAGATCATAAATGAAAAAGGGTAAAGAATTTACTTTAGTCACAGAATAAACAAATAAGAAGAAAAAACTCTGGCACTTTCTTTCTGACTTTCTTTTCTGTTTTCTGACCTACAGCTCTGTTTCTGTTCAGGCATAATTTTTTTCACAGCATGCACGCCCCCTCTCATCTATATTCATCCTGCAGAGATGAAGATGACCTCAGCTACCAGAAGAAAGTAAGAAAGTTTCCTGTGAGGCAGATTATTCAGTTCTTCACTTGACAGGATTTCTTGCGGCTTGGTTCTGAACCACAAGACCAGAGTCGGCAGCAACCCCCTTTGCGCGGTACAGGAGAATCCAGTTTTTCATTTCTACCTTTGGCAGATTTGTGTTAGCACTGCAGGAGATATGTCAATGGGAAGTGAGCAGAGCTGGCCATGTGAAAACACCTTAAAATTTATTCCTACTCCTCAAACTTTTCAACAGAAAAACAAGTCTCTTTTTCCAAACCAGCAAAGCAAAAAAGCTGTTGTTGATGAGCCAGCAGATAAATGAAGGGGGTTTCATCTGCCTTGTTGGGCTAAAAGACTTTCCACAGTGGAAAAATAAATGAATTTTATTTTATTTTATTTTATTTTATTTTATTTTATTTTATTTTATTTTATTTTATTTTATTTTATTTTATTATTTTATTTTATTTTATTTTATTTTATTTTATTTTATTTTATTATTTTATTTTATTTTATTTTATTTTATTTTATTTTATTTTATTTTATTTTATTTTATTTTCAGGCATTGATCAAGGTGATTCTTACTTTTTATTTTTCTTTCAGAATGGAAGGTGTCACATTTCTTTTTGTGCCCAGAGTCTTGATATCTTTTGCTTTTCATAAAATGTGGGCCCTTGGAAATGACTGATGATGTGACAATCCCAGTTACACTTAAAATAAAGTAACTTTCTAGATGTTCTGATGGCACAGAAATATTTGATTGGGTAACCTGCATGCACTGTGATGGCTCAGAAGCTAGGAGACAAAACAAATGAACCCAGAATGTATTAATTTATGACTATCTGTATTTTATTTTTCTACCTCTCCCAGTTTCTGTAGGACTTTCTCATGCTATCCTGATCTGTCGGTTTGGCAATACTGGTTTCAGTTCTTTATCATCATGACAGTGAAGCAATAAACCCCTTCCATTATTAAGCTTTTATTAGTATAAAATGCAATAGAGTATCTCACTTACAAAGAATATAAATGAAAATACGACTTCCGCTCCTCATTTCTGCTAAACATTCAGAGATAATGCAGCGAAATATTTCAGAAATTATTTCTGAGATGGATGAAATTATGTACTTGATTGAAAGTTATTTGGAAATTTAGTGAGAATAGCAATTCTAGTTGTATCAGAATACTTTTAAAGATGCTTCATTTCCACCATAACTGCAGGCTGTTCTCTGGAAGCTGCAGCTGACCACGCACCGGCTTGCAATGGAAGTAATCTTCCACAGGTATCATTCAGTGTCTCATGAGAGAGATGTAGGAAAAGGAAAGGAATGGAGGAAAGGGTGAGAAGATTTATCAAACTGCCTCCGCAATTGCCATTTGTCTGCCTGAGCCTTCGTTGTGTGAGTTCTTAGCAAAACATAGTGAGGCAGAAGGTAATGTAGTATGTTTTATACACAGTGTAGTGGTGCTTCAGTGGACAAACTAATAAGCTACCACCACTGATTTATTTCATTATTATCTCTGTTCTCTTAGATATATCTATTTTAAACCTCCAGGACCTCTCATCTTTTTTTTGTCTTTGGAAGGTTTCCACTTTAAGCCCCCAAAATATCTTGGAGTACCATTATAATGTTGAATCAGTTTGTACATTTTCACTGTATTACAGACCTCTTTTCTTTGTATTTGATTATGTATTTTAAAATGTTGTGAACTGCCTGCAGCAAGTTGCAAGGACTGGTCTAGAAAAGACACTATTAAATATTCTTCTTCATTATATTTGATGCTGAGGCCATAAATAATGACTTACCCTAGATTTCAGTAACCAACCAATCACCATAATATTTACTGGCAATAACTCCATGAAATTTGTTGCTATAGTAACTTAATCTTGGGCTTAATCCAAGTCCCAGAGGAGGTGTCTGTTATCACAAAAGTCACTGCTGGGGCAAGCATCTGTAACTGCAGCCCTGGAAGAGAGGGACCAGGGACTGCACAGGCTGAGTTTCTAAACTACTGTGTCACCCACTCAGGCCGCTTGAGACTGGTAATAAGGCTTCATCACCCTGAAATAAGCATCTGTTGGAAATCTTTCCTTTTCTATGAGCTTTCTGCAGAAGGTACAAATGTCTCACTGCTCCCGCTAGAGAACAGACCTACTGAGAAAGCAAGAACCCATTTATAAAACTCAAGCAGAAGAGAGATATCCTGACCACCACCTTCTTTCGCCTCTCTATTCTTGACTCACTTTCAAAGCTACCACTTGATTTTATTTTATTGACTCTTTAATAATAAAATGGACAGATATTTTGTTTGATTTTGTTTTTCCTCAGAAGATTTCCAGGAAGCTTCCCTCAAAAGTGGAACTGGAGCAATTTTTTTCCCCTATGTGCCAGACCTGGGGAAAGATTACCAGGTGCACATGGGGATCTTCCACAAACATGTGAGCAGCCACTTGCTCTATTTCTGGCCAAAGCCAGGTACTGCAGGAGGGGCTGGATGGAGGCACAACATGGGGGTTGCTGAACGTGAGTTCTCCAGCCCTGAATCTTCCTTCCAGCAGCCTGCCCGGGCTCACTGATCAGCTGAACTGTCTCTTTGCAGGCATCCTGAGGTGGGTAATAAGGAAGACATTGTTTCAGTTTTTCCATGTAAAAATAAATCACTTGTTATTTTAGCAAAATGCCATGTTTCCCAAGGGTTGTGTTGACTTTATGAAGTGGGACTTTCCAACAGAAAAGTTGACTGACTAACTGACTCCCAGATTTACAAGGCTGAATGAGAAAAAGGCCACTGCATTTCAGCTGTGATGCATACCAAACAGGCTGTGTAAATAAGGGACCTAATTACCAAATTTCACCCAAATAAAGCTGGTTTTATGCCAGAATTTCCTTCTTGCTGCCAGCCTGTGGGTGCTTGAAGGAAGGTAAAGCATTCAGTTTTGGTTGAGAAGTCCTGAGAGGGTGACACCAAGGGAGCTTGCAGGAGCAAGCACTCTGGACTATGCAAAAAAGCTGTTCAATCAAACATCCTTTTCCTCCATATTTTGCATTTCTGTAGGACTTCCCTCCTCTCCAGCCTCCTAAGTAAGCACATCAGGTCTTCCTGATATTTAAACAGTATTGTCCTACAAGTGTCATAGGACATAATATAAGTGTTAGCTTGGTCCCAAATTTTTAACTTGATATAGTCTAATCTGGAAGATTTGGACTGCGCTGGAAATATTCCTTCTCCTGCTCATGATTAGGAGTGTTTTCTCTGGTTCCCTAGCTGTAACCTAAACTTGGCTTCAAAGGGAGAAAGCTGACCTTCTGTGTAGTTCCTGTTGGAGACTGCCAAGTTACCCTGAAGACACTAAAAACAATTTGCAGTTAGCTTAGAGTGACAAGTTTAACATTCACTTATCAAGTACAGCAATTTATTTTTACAATGTTGCAAAATGGCTTGGGACCAGCTAATTTCACTTGGAGGAACAAACACTGCCACAGCCAGAAGGCACAAAATGTGCAACAATAATCCTTAAGGCAACACACCGTAATTTGCCTTCTTCTGTTTAATGCCATGTCAAACAGAAGGATTTCTACACATTTCAGATGGTGACTGTGTTGGCTTCCCTTGGTTGGAGTTTAAAAAAAAAAAGAAATTGATTTACTTCAGAGAGCAGTGATAGATGAAGGATATGACATGCACTGAGCATGCCTAGTTCCTTGCTCATGCCAAAAAATTCCCAGAAGGATAAATCTTGTTTCCTGCCTTACTTCACAGAATTTAACTTTTTAAACAAGTCATGTTCTGTGGTTTGGATTCTGTGTTTATATCAGGGTTTGTTTCCAGGCTCATGGACAATAATAGTACATGGGTCTGAAAAATCTGAACATTTTCATGTGGAGAGAAATCTTGGTGTTTTAATCTCACTTTCACTCTTACTATTTGCATTAATTCTTATAAACCAGCCATTACAGATAAGTTGCAATAAAAGCTGATATTTTCCAGGTATAAGCTGGAAAATATGTGAACTTGAGCTTTCATTTAAGTCAAACTTATTTCCATGATTTCAGGCTGTACTTATATATTCATACTGTAGACTTTATTTATTTTAGAAAATATGGAGCTGGAAATTAAGACTTAATTTTAAAAATATGTTCTGTGTTTAAACTGACTTGTGCATTTTATATATACATACACATACATACATATATAAACCCTTTGTGATCTACTGATTATAACTGGATTCAAGTCCAACTGGAAGCAGAACATGAATTATATTGAACCTGTTAGCCCAATTATATTTGGAAGATTGTAAGAATATATATTTCTTTCTGGATTTCCATTAATAGCAACATCCTTTAGTAAAAAAAAAGCCAACAAAACAAACATCCAAAAATGACACTCCCACGTGATTTGATTATATCTTTCAAGAAAAGGCAGTGTTATCCAAACATCTAGCACGTGCAAATTTGAGGTGGTATGTGAATATAATGTATGCATGTAAAAGGACACATAAACACACACACAGACAAAGAATAACCAAGGTAGGATCAAACTTTAGACTTAACATCTCTTGCTAGATTTGAAATTTTAATAATGCTGGGAATTATCTCTGTAACAAGTACCCAGAATTTTATTCATATATGCAGGAGAAGTTCTGCTTAATAAGCTAGTGTTATTCTGAAAAAAAGACCAGTTATGCTGTGAAAGAAAACAAAAAACTGGAAAAAAGCAAATGAAAAAGTTGATGCTACAGAATTTCTTCTAAGCTTAATGTAAACTTAGTAAATTAGCTAGCTTCTTGTGGGCTTGGGTTTGCCTGTTGCATTTTTTATTTAACCCACATATTTTTCAAACTTTACCTAGTTTTACACTATTTTTGCTTACTTACATTCTGGGTTTTAGTGTATTATAAAAATGAGTAATTTCTAACTGGTTAACACATACCTCAGTAAGCTTAATATCCACAGTAGTTATTCCTAGGTAGATATTTGTAAACACCCACGCGTGTGTGTGTGTTTGTTGGAATATAAATATGAATGTGTGTATATGTATGTATGTATGCATGTGTATATATGCCTGTGAAAAATCAGCAAAAGTGATTAAATTTTAGGCTCTATTAAAAGAAAAGTCTTAATGGGCGATTGAGGGAAGAGTTCCCCTTCATGCTTGGCTAAAGCTTAAGCAGAACAGCTGTTGTTTGTCCATAGTGACAGTTCTGTGTGTTGCTCTTTGCTTCTACTGAATGATCTTATCACTAACTATCTGTTAAGCAACAGTGCAACTTTTGTCATGATAGTATGAGGTTTTTTTCTTCTTTGTAGTGTAGAACTAAACCTGAAACTTAGGAAATAATAGCAAAATAAAGAGTACATTTTGAAATAGCTCAGTATGAATCCTTTATTTTTCTATTTTACCAATACCTCTGAGACTAGTTTCCAGAGCCCCAGCCTTGTTTCTTGACACCCAAAATGTACAGTAAAAGGCAATCCTGCTTTAATGTTAATTATCTGAAATATGTCCATAAACCTCAGCTCTTCTGCTTTCCATGTAAGGATGCATAACCTTTACGTAGGAGCTCAAAAAGCAGTTCAAAGGAATTCCTTTAAAGGGGGATTCCTTCAAACTAATGCAGACATCATTCATTCTTTGGCCCAAAGAGGAGTAACAAAAACAGCTGCTTCCACAGTATTGTTGAGAAGGAGGGGTGAAAGAAAAGGGAAAGGAGGTTGGTATCCTATTCTCTTGCTCTGTATGGTGTTATGTGGCCCCTGCTACACAAGACCAAGATATGTGCACCTTGGACATAACCCATATATGAATCAGGATGCTACTCAGCTGCTACTCCAGTACAAAAGGTCATAAGAACAGACACTACCTCAACACTGGCCGAAAGGGACATCTAAAGAGTAGCAAAAGCAAGGAAGCATGAATGATGCTTCCCCAAATACTCTCACAGCTTCCAACCATTTTTAGGGGTTTTCTGAGTTTGACATGATTTTTCAAGTCAGTGATTCTCAGTGGATTTCATTTCCATGCTCTTGTCCAGTGTCTCCTTGAACCCACATAAGTTTTGCATTTACAGCATCCTTTAGCGAGACACTGCATAGGCCCACTGACATGTGAACATAAAGAACAAGTTTTCTTTGAAGCTTTCTGCTTCTTTTTACTTGGGATCTTCATGGCACACCCATTCCAAGAGGTAGTATCTAGATCAAAGCACACCAGTAGTGAATTTTTAGCCATATGTAGTGGCCATGTTCTTGTTTTAAAGACCAAAATGTTTTCATTTCCATACATTCCAATCTTGTGTTCTTGCAGTTAAGAAAGAAAGGATATATTAGATTTTGAGGAATTGCACTGTCATGAGGCTACGACAAGCTCAGGTTGCTGAATCTCTGCAATTTTTGGATGCTTCCTGTCATGTTGTAGCTCTCTTTTCCAGCTGAATCTAAACATGCTACCCAATTTATATGGCTTTTTTGCTGCCTAGGGTATGAACAGCTTCATATGCGCTTAGCACCCAGCACACAGAGTCCAAAAATTGACTGGGTAACCATGGCATTTGTAAATAAATAAAATTAATATCAATCATTATTACCATACAGTCCCCTCTCAAATAAAACAGTCGCTATAAATGGGTAGATTCCCCGTAATTGCTCTCTTGAGGCCTCCTCATCTCCCTCATGACTGTCCTGGGAACATTTCCTACATGACTGTACACCAAGTTCTCAACCTGGTACCTCTTGCTGTCCTTCTATCTTGTTGCCTTAGCTACTTCTGTAGCCTCATATAAATAGTCTCATTTGTTTTGCTTTTTTCCTGTTGTCCTTAGATTCTCTTTCCACCATAACTGAACCCTCAGATATCCTTCTCTTGTTTCTTTGCCAACACTATTTGATAGGCACTTTTCTAGTTTCTTGTATTTACTAAATAATATCCCTAACTGTTTAATTCAATTTTCTGAATACTTTTACATTTAGTAACTCTTGCTGCATCAGAGTTTCCTAGATGTTTTTCCTTTGACTCATCTCCTAGAGAGTGTGAGTCTCTTTGCAGTGTTTACCTGAGGAGCAGGTATCTCCTGAAGGGCTGCCTGGTTTTATAGGAATTCCTTTATTTGCATGCCCTGCTGACGTACTGAAGGTTTTGAAGTATGTTTCTCAGATAAGCTCAGGGATTATGCCCCAGGAATGCACCATGGGGCAGATAAACTATCATGAGAAGAGGAGCATTTCAGGTACTTGTGCAATTCTTTTTTCTTCTCTCTTTTTTTTTTTAACTGGAACAGGATTATCTCCACAGCTGCATCTGCAAGAATTTATCAGTCTCCTTACAACCTTCCTCCCTATGTACTCAGCTGCCTCCTGCAAAGCCATGTCACTTATCACTGAGGTGTACACTTCTTCAGCTGCAGGTTTATGAGTCTCTCCTTGAAATCTAAAAGGAATATAGAATCTTGCTGAAACATATGAAGCTACAGTCCCTGTGCCCATAAGACTAGCTGTGAAGGAAAAGGTATTTTTCATATTAAAAAATGTACTGTGATTCTTTATATACTTAACACACATCATTGTGAGATTCAGTATAACTTTAGCTATACAACTTTCACCAAATTCTTAGTCATCTTGTGCCCTCCACACTAGCAAACTAAATACTCCCAGCCACTCAAATTTCAGCAGCTACACTGAAAATTACATTAAATTCTCTGGTTTGGTTTCGTCAACAAAGTTAATCAACACATTTCTGAACAACTTCTGGCTCCATTCAGAACTTAGCGTGAACTCTTCCCAGAAAGTATTTTGGAGAGTAATTACCCAAGACTGTGGAAGGAGCCAGGCCTTGGCATTCTATGATCCTTGTGGGTCCCTTCCAACTCAGGACATTTTATGATTCTGTGATTTGCTTTGAGGCCAGAGAGCAGTCCTTGGCATATTTAATTTACTACTACAGTCGAAGATGAGGGAAACAGTGCTCCTGAAATAACAAGATCCCTACCTCACCAGAAGAAACAGTTCTTTGATAAGTACTTTGGAAAGCCTGTAGAAGAAGATACCATTTGCCTAACTTAAGTATTCGGGTTTAGGTGCCATCTTCACTGACTGCATTGGGGAAGAATTCTGTCAATAAGAGACAACAGTACTGGCATAATACCTCTGCAATGGCTTCCATCTGTGGAGAATCACAGTCATTACTACTGTGATATAATTATACTCAAGAAGGAAAATGAAGCATAAAAAGAATCTGTAGCTCTCAGAAAGGCACAGTTCCTGTCAGGGTACAACTCAGTCTCTCTTCTCCCACTCAGGCACGGGGTGATGAAATCAGGCAAATTCAGATTTAGTTTACATGGAAAACAAGACAATATTTCTTTTGGATGGTCACTCTTTCCCCTTTAACTTCTACTTATCATGAAATGTGTCAGGCATGTATTAACAACTTGTTGAATCCAATCATGCAATCACAGAAAATGGAACTGGAAAATTATTTTGAGAGGTCACAGGGTGCATTACATTGCTCCAAGGCAGAACCAGCTCTGCTAAGGACATTGTGGACAGCTGTTAGAAAAACAGCTGTTTTAAAGTCTTGTAACGATGGTAATTCCACACTCTCCTTAAGCAATGTGCTCCATACCTTCACTATCTGTACCGCTGGAATGTTTTTCCTAATGTTTAATCACCTTTGCAGCAATGTAAGCTCATTATTTTTTGTCCTATCCACTTCTGACACAGATAAAAGATTCCTTTCTTCTCTGCCACAGCCTGTATTGGGTTTGAATACAGTTAATATGCTTCCTCCTGAGATATTCTCTTTTCTGGGTCATGCATGTCCAGTGCTGTCAATTTTTCATGGATGGTCATGATTTCTAGCTTTACGATCATCTGCATGCGCTGTTACTCAGAGGACTGCACAGAGTGTTGTGTGAGCTCCTAGAGCCCAGCGACCATATACTGCCAAGAACAAGGAAAAGGACATGACCACAGAATTGGAGAAAAAAGAACAGTAAAAAGGGTAAAAAAAGAACAGTAAAGCCTTTTATAACAACATAGACTAAAATTTACCTAACCAGTCACGAAACTTAAATGAGGAAAACAAGTGATATCAGTAGCAACAGGGAAACGTAGCTTTGAATTAAAAGGAAAAATAAAGATTTGATTTTTACATACTTGCTTCTACATAACAACATACTAATTAGTGTGAACAGGCAGATGTGTTCCTTTGTCCACTTTTCTTTGCACTCTACTGTCCAGTCTCAGTGTTACTCCAAACACTGATAGAGAGAGTCATCTAGATAATCCCTACAGTCCTGAAGAGCTCAGCACTGGAAGACCACACAGACTCACACGTTAGATATTCCTTCAGCCTACTTCCTTGTGAACTGGATATGTTTTAAGATGCCTGCCTAAAGCCTTGGTTAAAATTTCCTGTCTTTTTGGATTAGGGACCAGATTTTGTCAAGACTTTATTTTCTGGGAGAGTAGCTTCTTCATAAAAGTCTAAGTTAGTCTGAAGTGGGTTTCCTTTGGGTATCTCTAACTGCATAATGAAATATAGGAGTGTTTATTCCTCTAATGCCTGGTATAAGACTAGACAATTTTAGATAGTGATTCTGAGGTTTCATATTTTGAAAATACATATGTAAAACAGCTTGGACCCAGAATCTTTGACTACAGTTGTATCAGCAAAGTGGACAGGATCAGACAGTACCCAAGAACAGTTATCCTTATGGTTAAATTGTTAGTCTATTCCCTGGTGCCCTTTTGGCTCATGTCAGATAACACTGTCTGGGAACTAGCATATGCCAAGGATGATTCCCTGGGGGTGGTTTGGATGTAATCACCCTATTCTGTAATGTAAAATAATTTATTAGTGTGGCTGTGGCCAGGCCATGTCATCTGGCTTCCAGGCCAACAAATGGGCCTAGATACTGTTTTCCTTGCTACCCTCTGTTTGCGTAGCCTTGAGGCAACAGTTTGAGGGGATTAGGTAACTCCCTAAATTATTGCCTCTAATGTTTTCCAGTATCTACCATAATTTTTAAAATTCCTAAAAACTTTCTATGGAATAAGCATCATAATTATAGAGTTTAAACACAAATATTTCTGCTAAGTAATTTCTTTTTAAAGTGTTAAATAAAACCATGTCAACATTTATCCAGTAAAGGCTTCTTGGTTTTCAGTGGAAATTCACTGTTAACACAGATTATTAAACCTTCTCTTAACCTTCTATTGAAACCAAATTTTAATTTGGATTGCAACCAAATCCACCATGAAGTATGTAAGGTGGGTAATGCCACCATAGGACAGCTCTTTAATCAGCCAATGTCACCTCTTTATAAAGCTATTCACTCACTCAACTTTCACAAAGACTGCTGCTTATGGGGAGCTGTCTTCATATAGTTTTTTTCTGCGTTATTTCTGTATTTCATTTACCGTTTATCACAAGCTTCGTAAAAATTTTTATAGTCTGTCTTTTAGAGAGGCAGAACTTTCAGGAAAAGATGGGTCTTGGAGTCACAAAGCATAATACTTATAAATTGTACAGCTTAAGAAATAACCAAAGATATTTAGGACTTGTGGTGAATTTGAGGGGTTTTGGCCTTTATTCCCTTTGTGACTTCAACTTCTTCCTTTTTATCACACTACACTTTCTGGTCACTACAGGTAGAATGAAAAAGTTTGTTAAAGAATAGATTTCTGTAACAACAGTTTGTTTACATCGCTTTTAGTCCTGGCCCCCAAATACAAACCAGTATTAGTTTATAATTACAGTGTTAACATTTTCTGTTTCTAAAATAAAATAAACGTTTAGGAAAGCTGTATTGCAAACACACCTTTATTGTCTTTAATGCACCAGAGATTTTTGTCTGACTATGATACATTGGGTTTCTAAATTTTTCTGGTTTTGCAAGTATATAATTTCTGTGAAATTCCTTTCATTTTCTCTAACTTGTCCTTTAAAAATATCAGGTCTGGGGGTTTTGTTGTATTTATTCTGTTTTGTAATTCAAATGTTGTACAAACAAATGAATATACTCAGATTACTGCAGCGTTCACAAAACTAAAAGTCATCAGATATACCAGGATTTAAATTTTTGAAAGTCCACTCCAGACAGCCAGAGGTAGTTAAAAGTGTTTATTTTTCTTTCTATTTGAAAACATTTTCATCCATGGCTGTTAGCCTGATCCCTACTGGGAAAAGGGAGACCTAATTTTGTCCTGCTTAATACAAACAGAATTCCCAATGACTTCACTGGGAGTTTTGCCTGAACTAGGAGCACAGAAGAAGGCTCTATAAACTTTCAGGAATATACCTCTGCTTTCCTGTGACCTAATCTAATCTCTGCAGTTTACCAAGAAATTATATTCTAGCAATGTACCTAAGTGCTTTGCAAATGATTACATCCTTATGCAGTACTTTTGGACTTTTGATAGACATTGTCATTTTGTAGGAATGAAACATATATAAAAATTGCCACATTCCCTGGGTGGTTCGACACCCCTCTGTATAGAGTTGACAGGTCTGGACATTGATTCTATATCAAGGAAAATATAATCTCCTTTCCCATGACTTTACTACTAACAACTTCAGTTGGTAACAATAAATGGATATCTTGGGTTCAGAGAATAGTAAATATAGCATAGAAAAACAAACCATTTCGAAGAATGTATTTTCTCTGTGGTTAGGATATGTTATACTATTCCACATTATTGAGCTAGTTAGTGCTTGGAGACAAAAAAAAGAGGAGAAATCTGAATGGGAAAGCCAACTTTGGCAGGAGCACTACTGCTGGTTTTAAGGAATGAAAAACAGAAGTTTAAAAAAAAGAGAGAGAAGAAAGAGATCAGAAAACTTGTTTTTCAAATATATATCAGACAAATGGTAGATTATGGAGAAATTTAAAAACAGAAGTTAAAAAAGAAGGGGTAAAAAAATGGGTGCTGTCTTTTTTTTAAAGATGGAGTGCAACTGGAAACAGCATGCAGCCAAAGGTCAGGGTCAAGAGTAATAGAATCCTGGCACTATGTGCTAGTTTATCTTCTACACGATGAACTCCTGCCAGACCATATACACAACGTCGTACAGCAGGCAAAAGTGTCTGATGCATCTCCAGAGTATTTATAAAGGCTTCTGTTTTGAAGATAGTTTCTTAGGTAACAGAATAATAACATAATGGGGCTATTTCTCATTTATCCAGGATTTTTTTTTTTTTTTTGTGGCTTATTTTGCAAATCAAACTGTGATAACCATTTCCACTTTTCTGGACTCCCACTCCCAGTATTAAGAGGATTGAGGGTTTTTTAATTTTATTTTTCAGATTTGCATTCAGAGAAAGGTTTCTGTGGTGGTGGTACAAGACCTGATTCAAACAAGACTAAGTCTTGCTCAGCACCTTAGGAAATAAATAGTGGAGTTGGAATGATATGCATTTGCAACATTTAAAGGAGATCAAAGAAGGTCTTGACTAAGTTGTTGCCTCTTGGACTGTGTGCCTTCCTGTCTCTCATATAGTACTGTGTGTTATGCTTTGTTTCTTTTAGGCATGGTAGTATATTTATACTTCGCTTGCAAAACCTTCCCCCACCAGTGTACACACTGAGCACTGTCCAGTAGTTTGCTTTTCTACATTTCCCCTTATTTCACAAATGTATAAATATTCCAAAATTGGTTTTAGAAAGCGACATATCACATATTTTTCAAAAAAAATATTGCAGGTGGACAGCTTGAAATACGAGAAAAGAATATGTCAGATTCTGATACAGCACTGGGAGCAAAATATCTTCATTAATGGAATGTGGATTAAACTCACAGCAGCTGCTCTGTAATATTTATATTGCAGCCTTTTACTAGCTTTTATTAGGGGACAGTGAGATCACATTAACTTCAGCAAAACAAAATCCACATATTCACTTACCTCACAGTATCCTATGCCTAATTTTCTAGCTCCAATCTGGCTTCTCTCCAAGTAAATTATTTATGTGACCATGCGCATTACTTGACATGCAAGGTAGCACACAAGTTGAGATGCTACCTATTTCAAAGTTTTGACTTCAACAGAAGTATTCACTGCAGTTAATTTTTATAACCATTTACAAGAAAAATGTAGATACAGGCCAGGTTCACTCCACTAAGCAAACTGTTTCAGTTGCCTGATAAAGAGAAACATTATATGGGATGGGGTTTCCCTAGAGAACCCCATGAAAACAGTAAGCACTGAAAGGGCGATCCCTCTGGCCCAAAACTCCAGCTGAAATCCCAGCAATGAGTTTTAAGCTATTGAGAAAATAGGTGAACTTCGAGAAGTCAATAAGGAACATAAGGTTCAACATTATGCATTAAATAGTCAAGGAGCTTCATAGTGAAGTGACTGTAAAGCAGTGTTATGGGCTACACTAAGAGTACAACTGAAAACCTTAAGAGTTTGTCTTGAGATTGTTTTCCTTGAGATACTGGATTTCTGCACTAAGCTAACAACCCCAGAGGGACTATGACTCCTGATGCTGTTTGAGGCTTTATCAAACTCAATCCACTGTATGAGTTCTTAATCCCAGAGAGCCACGTGAAGGTTATAAATTACACAGTAGGTCAGATCCAGCAAAACCACCTGCAGCTGTGTAATTCCCAGGACTAATGTTTTCTAGGGCTATGGGCTGTTACAATTCAGATTGTTAGAAAGCAGCGTTGCCTTCTGAGGGGTGTTACCGGTATCTGAACACACAGAATGGAAAAGGGTAACCAAAGGGTGTTATGCAGATCCAATGCCAGGCAGTGCTGCTGTCTGCAACAACACAAATAACAACTCTATCTTTGTTTATCCCTCTTCAAGTTAAATGTCAGGTACAGCGAGTTTTTAGTAGCACTGTCTGTAGAAGCTGCAGAGAAGGACAGCCCTTTCATTAAGTGATATTAACCTACTTGCATCTAGCCCCCTTTGGAAAGAAGCTATATCCAGGTGCATATGCTGCATGCTAACATACTTTTTCCCTCTTTCAAGATTTTCTAACCTTTTGAAATGTTCTGCTAAATGTTTTCCCTCTTGAAGAGATAATGTTTCCCCTCAGAAGAAAGGTAATCCACTCTTTCCTTCCTTGACATGATTTTCTAAGTGAAAGGCTACACTGGGAAAGCATTGATTCTTGCTTTAAAATACTTTGCCCGGCTTCTAGCTTTGTAAACAGAAATGCTGAACTCCTATATCAACTTGCATAACCAAAATCCCACACTGGAGAGTCTCAGGCAGAACTCAGGACCCACACCGAGTTCTGCTCAGAATCCTAAACCCACCAGTTTTGAGATGACATTAAAATACAGCGAATTCAACTTTCTTAGCTTGAAACTGAAGTTAAATCATATTAATAATGGAATATGCAGCAAAATTAAATTGAAATGTTACTGCCTTTGTATACAAACGAAAATATAGTATTTCTTTGGGTAGGGAACACTACTGCTGAATACCAGTGAGGGTTAAACTTGCTAGCTGTTGCAAAAGTCTGTATCCAAAATGTGCACCAAGTAATGCTGGCTCTAATTATTACACTGTATGGAGAGATCAGTCAACTTTATTTCTAGCAATTCACTAACTTTTCTTTTGTGTAAACTTGGCACAGAAAGGCTTTTGCTATTGAACTAAATAAAACCCTCAGCACATGGCCATGGCCCAAGGGGACACTTTATCATTTGTATATAGAGAGACATTTGATTATGGCTTAATTATACAATATGCTGCTATTTATTTTCAATCAGTCTGCAAACTCCATAATTGTGGATTATTTACTGATGAACTACTTACAATCCATTATTCTATTATGTTAATGTATTCAAATCCAAAAACATACAAATGTTTAATAACCTAGTTTAAATCAGTTGTGCTTTTATTAGTCTTCAGGAAGAAAGATATGTAAAAACTGACAATTTAGTAAATCAGAGTTACACAACATTGAAAACAAGCTTTGTTTTGTTTCATTTTTTTTTTAAGTTTCTAAAAATTGTGTTCAATTTATCATATCATTATTATTTGCTACTGTACTTCTGGTTGTCATCTTCTCTGGATGGTATTTAATCAATTGCAGAAATAACAAATAAGATAGTGGACAACATTTCCTGAAGTTCTAAACAGCAGGATTTTCCAAATCATAAAAATGCTTCATAACTACACCTTTGGACTCCTAATTTTAAAATTATAATTGCAGCTTTCTCTTTCTTTCATTTCTCTACCCAGCTTCTCCCTAGCCCTAGGAGGAATTACTTAGAATATTTGGGTTTGAGCCAAAATCAGACATTTTCTTGAGTTCTAGCAGGACTTGAACTGCATTTTTCTTCATCTCCTGTGGAGGTACCTCAGTCAAAGGGTTACAGACTCTTCTGAAGTGGCACTTTGTCACTATACAAAAATTTTAATCAATCTCTGGGTCACAGAGAAAAGGCTAGAACAACTCAGTACTCTCAAATTAGAGGGCTGTTTGAGGAGGCTGAAGTTGCAGCCCCTGCTACTGTTCATACAAAAGGATATGCATCTGCTCCAAAGCAGAATTAGAGTAGTTTATATCCCAGATAACTCTGTAACCTTCACTTTTGCTATGGAAATGGGCGAGATGGAAGCAGGAAATAAGTGATCCACTTCTGAACTGTTTTTGCAGCACGGACTGATTTGTTGCACTGTGAAACATCAGCAGAAGCATCAGACTCTAATGCTTAAGAAAAAGGAAGAGTCAAAGATGTGGAGCAAGGTGGGCACTGAAAATGCCTCTGGAAGCACACTTTGACTTCAAGATCATGGACAAAATTATGTAGCCCCTTTTCCAGATGTGTAATTTAGATCTTTGGCAAATATATTAAAGATTTTCCAGTGTTTTTGAACTTCCCATATTGTTTCCCTTATGGTACTTTTTTTTCATCAGTTTCACTTGATTTTGCAAGTTGCTGTGTCTACAGACTTCTAAGTCTCCTCAAATCTGAAGAGGTCACTTTCTCCTCAAAAATACCTAATGGACAGTTGCATATTTTTGACTTGATGGCAGTCCACACTAACAATGAAACAAGACCAGGACTAGCTTCTCTAGTGCGCAGGGACTATAAAAAGGCAACATTGCTTTCATGCATCAGTTTCTGAAGGGCAATTCATATCTTTCAGAATAGTTTCTTACTAAATCTCTTCAAAATGCCAGCCTATTGACAAAGATAGAAATTGCAGATGAAATATTTCAGGTAAGAAAATAGGAGATCCAACCCAACAATTGCTTCTCTGCATAACTTCTCTTTTATGACTTCTCAGAGGATTCCTCTATAATGTAGACTGTGGGATCAGACACAAGATTTATATAGTAAATTAACTACATAAGTATGACAAAGTAAATCACTACTTTAATATAGTAATAAAACATTATGTTAAGGCTTCAATATAAATGGTTTGTACAGAGGTTTGTAACTGAATACTAGATATTAGAAGCATATTACATACTTCAGTAGTATTTGTTACGGATGGTTACACGCACATTAGTAGGTGTTATTGAACTGTTCATTCTATAATAGCCTCTAAGAAATTATTTACCATTTACTAAAAGGGTTACTACTCAAGTATCAACTCTTAAGACTTTATTTATAGATATTCCATAACATTAAGTGTGATGACTATATCAGGTTTAATAAACCAATATTGTAGTTCTTCTGCCCTTAGAGTTACTGAGATAATTTCATTATCATCTGTACAAACTTTTAAGATCTTTTTAGTCACGGCTGAAGTTATACTGTACATATGAAAACAAAAATAACAATAATGACGCTCTTATTCAAAGATGCTGAAATTAAGTAGTGCAGAATTTCAGTATTAATTGTACTTAAACTGTTTCTTTTAAGCTAAAAATATGAGTCAGACAGGGACTCATATTGCTAGTTGGTTTGCTAGGGAAAAAAGCAGCTGATTTTGTGTTTTTTAAACCAGCTTTGTTCCCACCAGGATATGCACAATAGTTCTAATTGGTCACGATGAGTATGAGCATCAGGCTAACAGCACATAAATGTCCAATGTTCTTCAAGAGTGCCGAGGCACATTTATCCCTTTCTGCTTGCAATACTTTTGTAGTGAACAGAAGTTCTGAAAGCAAAAATAACTCTGACAGCTGGGAGACCAGAAAACATGAGAAAATGTAAAATTGCTGTCTGGATTGGTGTATAACTTCAGGTGTCTGTATTCTTACTACATGTGCAGATTACATATGTATATACATATAGCATCATAGAATCATAGAATCATTAAGGTTAGAAAAGACCTCCCTCTAGGATCATCAAGTCCAACCACCAATATCACACACACAATTTATCATTCAGATACCTTTTAATATTTTCTGATAATTTCTAATATTTTCATATCATGAATGAAAAAATAATCCCTGTAATACCACAATAATTTTTACCCCTTAAAATTAATGTCCCTACTAACAAAACCAAAGCTGTCAACTGTCATAAACAAGGTTTTGTTTGGTTACTGAAATATGATCAGGACCCTTGTTTACATTTTAATACTTTCATGATCTTAACATGAACTCAATACTATTTGCTTTGTTTTTCTTGAAGCTTCAGTTCTTCAAGACAACACATTTTGTGTGGATCTCACGATTCATAATGAAAGTATGTTTTAGGCCTCAGAGATGCAAAGGAGACCTCAGAAAGGTATCATGAAATGCCTACTGAGATTTCTTTGAATGGCTTTTTAATCAGAAAATACTGCTACAACAAATCTGAACTTTTCACACGAAGAACAGGTTTTGAAACAAAATTTTTTCAGTATGTTCTGGTGAAAATCAAAGTGAGGCATCAAAATAGCTTATGATTTGACATGTTAGTGAAAACAAACCCAATGTCTTGGTTTTGCCCCCGTGCAGACTAGAAAATCTTGAAACCTCACCTTTTTTTTTTCTAAATCAGAATATAATTTTCTTCCCAATACTGTTTTTCAATTCATGTTGAAATGTAAACAATGGAAAGCACAGCAGGGTCTGTCATACTTTGAGAAGGTGACACTTTAGGGACTAATATTTAATAAATTTGAGTATACAAATGAATATTTTTAACAATACCAAAAACAGCTGGTGAAAAGTTGGCCCAGCCTGAACATATCAGGGCCATGACTTCCAACTGCACATGAGACTAGCATCTCTTTGAGCCCTTTTGACTTCTGACCCCATGCAGGTACGTGTCTAGATTTAGCTGAGTGGCCTTTCTCATCCTGCACCTGCAGGTGACAAGACTGGTATTGTTAAAAATCACCAGTCTAGTATGCACTCAGTCCCATAAATATGTTGGACAGAGTACAGAATACTGATGTTCTGTTCATGTCTTTTCCTGGACACAATTCGGGGCAAGGGTTAATCTTTATAACATAAAAATTAACCCTTCATTCCTTCTTTCCCACTGATCAAACAGGACTGAGCCAAAGCTCCTAAAACAGAGTCACTCAGTCTTTAATCTCACTGAAGACTAGCAATTTTAAATTAGGTTTCTGACTTCAGGCAGTCACCCTTCAGGATACTTTTCATCCTTCAGAAATAGATTAATTTCCCTCCTGCACAAGCTCCTATCACTCTCCTTTTTCAGCAAACAGATATCTTAAAATAGGCAATGAAATTTTAGATGGCAACAACTATGAGATGAATCCCATTATTTAAACTACTTTTCTTCTGAATTTTTAAATTAGGTGTGGTTCTAAAGAAATTATTAAGAAATGGCTTACAGGTGTTTTTGATTCCTTTGATGATTAAATACAAAATTAATAAACTTGTAAGTATATTTTTGCAAGCGTATTTTTGTAGTTTCTTCATCCTCTTGCATATTTCCATGGTTGATTCGATTCCTAAAGTAACACTTTACCATTATTATTTTTTTTTCTCCTTAATAAAATATTGCTTATGCTTTATCTTTCGATTTTTTAATGTCTTTTACTCTGTTTTTCCCAAACACTTAATTCCCATTTTAATCACCTACTTTGCTTTTCATGAATGTTTTGAGGGTAAATTTTCCACTTAAATACCCCCTTTATGCCTCACCACTGATGTTCTGCATGTAACAGATCTCAATGTGGCCCTCTGTATTTTTGGGTTATATCTTGACCATTAATCTTTCTTTATTGCTGCATGTTTAACAAACTGTTAAAAAGAATGGTAGCTGGCAATGAAAAAGTGTGGTGCCCTTTAAGAGGCATTGTTTGAACTGATATTTAAAGATTTCTAATCCTCTGGGGTCAGGAAAGTAACGTTTTCATGTTTTTACAAGTCGTTTTGCAGCAAGTCTTATATTGTCCAGAAATGATGTTTAAAGTTTCAATAGCTTCTGGTTCTCTGTGCCACATCACCTTGCAATTGCCCCCAAATTGTTTCTGAATCACGTTTCCTCTGGCAAGGAGTGGTAACCCTCATTTTATATTACAACGTACAATGTACAGTGCTCTCACCCCACTCATAACAATGTTAATGTCAGAATGAAAAATGATAAAGCATAAATTAAATAGCAACCATATGTTTTCTGTAATATATCTTTTTTGTTTTCTGACCCAGGTAAACAATTTCCTTATATCTCCTGTTCAGATCTGCATTTCATCCCCCAGATTTGCCTCACGAACACCAGAGAGCAGGCATCTTGCCTGTGTCCAGACACCTGAACTTGAACTTCAGTTAATACAAAGTGATAGTGCTCATTGCCACTAAGCAAGCTTTTTGTTTTAAATAACGAGATTGTTAAATAATGTATCTTCCATCAGCCTATGGTCATTTTAGAGCTTTACAAACAAACTTAAGCTTCCAGTCCATGTTATAACAAAGAACAGGGAATCTTTCCATGGGATAATTCTATTAAACCCTTAGTAAATTTTCTGAACAAATAAATGCTACAAAATTCTGCTGGTTGGGCTCCCCACTTTCCTTCTCCCTAGCCTCCACCGGCAAGTAAAAGGCGCTTTGTGTATATCACATTTTCTAAAGACGAGGCCATCCAAAAGCTACAGAAATCATTACAATAAAATACAGGCCACTAGTTTCCTCTGGTGCAGAAGGGAGACTGTGGGCCAAGGTCCTCTCCACGTGTGGATCTTTGGTGCACGAGGGCACAGCCCAGCTAATGAGTCAATAATTAAAAATTATCCTGGATACATTTTTCTTCTTTTCCCCTGAAAGGGTGGTTTCTGAACTGCAGGAAGCTGTTGTTTGGTGCACAGAGGCTGTTTGATGCACATGGGTCGCTGGCAGCAGGGGCAGCAAGGAGAGGCAATGCGTGTGTGAAGCACGAAGGTGGTGTTCACCATGCAGCTATGGCAGCTGCAGCGAGCACTGTGCAGGGCTCTGAGTGCTGCCAGGGTGGTGTGCACGTTTTTGTGTGTAATCTCACCTCCATGCTGATGGAGCACCCCTGGCAGATTCTCTGCTGCGGTCTCACCTGGCTTCCAAATCCTACCCTCCCACCCCTCCCTGTGTGATCCTTCCTGCGTGATCCTTCCTGCCTACTTTATGTTGACATTTAATCAAGTTCCCAGGAAAAAGAAAAAACTTACAAAATCTCATGCCTAGCTTGTCATAATTTTTGTTTCCTATGTTCTGTGTAAGTTTTTCAGTACCTATTTTGTTCATCTATTTCTTTTGCTAGCTGGTCAGGGCAGCTTTTCCTGTCAACTCCATATATATAACATGGGGTTTTTTGCTAGAGTGCAGTGACGGATGGAAATACACAACCAGGCTTATCGCCACAAATGCTGTCACTGCACCTCTGAAACACATCCAGCAGTAATTTGCTGAGAAGTGGGACGTATTTCCCAGGTGGAGACTCTGCTAACTCACTTATATTGGCTCTGGTGCACTGCACTAGTTCTGTTACATTGGCTCTGGTGCGCAGGCTTGTCCAGTAGGATGAAAAATGAGGGTGAGATTCATAGGAGGCAAATAAAGTTAAGTATTTTGTCTGTCTGCGCTGAAGAATAAGAAACAGGAGCAGCTGAGGAGAACACTTTAAGATGGAAAAAAATAGATTCTGGAGGTGTTTAATTTTCCCCTTTGATTATAGGTGGAGTCTAGAGAACCAGCTTGGGCTTTACACTTAGCTTTCAGATAGCTAAAGGAATCCATCCTGCATGCTGAGGGCCAGCCAGTGAAATCTAGCAGATATTAATGTTACATTTTTTTCTCCTTCCATATAATTTTCCAATAATTACAATTACATAGCACTGAGGTGATACTAAAGTTTAAGTTTTAACATTTTACTGTTCACGTACATTTTTTAGAACTGTCATGTTTTTGCATGGATCAGACATTTTTTCTCTAAATTCAGGTTTCCGAATACACTGAACAATAATCTGCTTGGCTTTCCTGTAAATATATGTCAATAGTTAAGACTGCAAGAAAAAGTGAAAAACCTGACTGACTAATGAGTAAAGTCAACATTCTTTGGTTTTGGCTGTGGATGCGAGGTAAGAGTTCTTAATTCTTTAACAGTTATATGAGAAATAATAGGCTAGATAGAGCAAGAATAATGAAGAGAAATGTTGTAAAACAATCCTATATTAAATGTCATGTACTCAGCAGGTTAGACTGATTAGATCTAGTGGCAATATTTGTAAGACTTGCATAGGAAAGCAAAACCTTCCTTACATTCTTTCATTCTTTTTCTTATCTCCCCCTCCCCCCCCACCCCAGGAGAAAAAAAAAAAAAGCATTGACTCAAGTATGGAAATATATTTCAAAAACCTGCACATATGATAGTAAAGACTGTTCTGGTGCAAGCACTTCAAACCCTAATCAAGATTTGAAAGGCCATTTGGACCTCAAGTTATATAATTCTATGTATAAAGAAACAAATTTCAGGGAGGGTGTTATTTAATTTGGCTGGAAATAAAAGCTACATGGAAAAACAATAGGTATCAAGTTACCTCTGGTTTTACTGAGTAACTGTGAAGTTCTTGGAAAGTTCCATCCTTTCTAATCTGGAACTGGAATTTGGCAAGGCAAAATTTGGCACCTTGGAACATCCTTTAATTCTTAAAACAGATTGAGATAGATGTTTATTTGATGCAGCCCTGCCTGTTGGCAAATAAATTGTAACACCCTACCTTGCTGAGCTCAGGAATACTCAATAAGAAGATGGGATTTGATTTAATTGCATTTTTTCTTCCCCTTTCTGGGAATACTTCAGCCAGCTCTCTGACCAGAAAAAAGACTGTTGTCATACTGCGGTTTCTGGGACTCACTTGTTTTGCTGGTCCATTCTGAATTTTTTTTGGTTTTTTTTCCTCCTTGAATTATTGACACAAAAAATCTATGTCAATCTAACAGAACCCCAACCCTGAGTTTAGAAAATCAACCCCCTTTGGGTGATATAGGCAATTCCTACTCCAGACTTGCACATAGCTTCCTCTGCATAGAGGCACCTATTGCCTCAGCAACCCATTCCAAAAAGGGGCTCTGATTGCTTTACAAACTCACTGTGAATGAAAAGCAGCTGTTACACACCCCAGTGAGGGTTAAACCAATTTAACATAGTGAGAAGGGATGCTCCCAGCCCCTCGCTTTTCGCTTCATCTTACTACAAGTCATCCCTCACTCTGATCATGGAGTGTCTGTGTGAAGTTCAGTCAGAAATAAGTTTGTTCCATGTGACATGCACTCTTCACACAGGCAAACACCTGGACGTCTGCCTAAGTCATCCCTGCATGGCCAAAACACCAACATGGCACAGATCTGAAGGAGGTAGAGGGATAAACTGAGTCTTCAGAAAGTCATAGGTGCATCAGATCATTTCTGTGCTGCAGTTCATAATCAGGCCTATATTCCAGGCACAGCACTGGCTGCAGAAAATCTTGTCCTTGTGCTTTGGTCTGTGCCAGATAAAGGATCTTCTAAGCCCACTTCACAGCGCGCTGTAAGACAGCATAGGATACACCATATGCTACAAGACATATGGCATCTGCCCTCATCTTCCTGCAGACTAACTCTTTAAAAATCAAATACTGCAATAGTCCAAAACCTGCCAATTTGTCCTTCTACTTCTTATGTGAACTCTGAGGTTTTTGTCACTTGAGCCTGTTTTTGTAATAATGTCTACAGAGACTCACTTGCTGTTCACAAATAGCCAGGAAACAGTTTCTAGACTGTGTCTTAAACTTTCAGGCAAGGGCTAGACAGAAGCACAGGGGAAACCCTTACCTCCTTTTCCAGTCTTTGGATGCCCTCTGTGTCTTTGTCTTGCTGGAAGACGAAGCTGTGAGGGTTGGCTAGCACTGCCAGGATGAGATTATTCCATGCCTTAAGTTAAACACGTAAGCGTTTGAAGGATCGAGGCCATCATTCCTAAAGCTATAATAAACTTTACAGTAGAAATAAGTTTCCCTTAACCTCATTTATTTAAACAATCCATATTGTTTTGTATAGAGGAAACTATCCAATGCAAATACAGCTAAATATTTTAATGGTTTACACATTCATTTTAGAAAGTTTTCTTTTAATTTGTTAACTTTTGTTCCTTTGAACCAGCTCAACCTACTCATTTAATCCCTTGAGCTTTCAAGGGACAGCTTGCAGAAAGTTATATACACAAATATAACAAACATTTCAAATAAAGCACAATGCATAAAGCAGAGAAAGGGAAAAATTTGACAACAGCTGCTAGATTTAACACTAATAGTTTTGAAAGATTTTGGCTTAAAGGTTAAGAGTATCTTATGACAATAAGCAGACTTTGTATATAATGTCAACAGCCCTGTTGCAACATGTCCAGTTTTAATTTATTCTTGTTCGCTTGTATAAGACAAATAATATAATTATGTATGTCTGGATCATGACATTCAAGTTGGAAAAAAATCAAATAAATCATGGTGTTTTTTTTTAAGAATAGCAGTTTCTAAAGCCTTTGGCCTACGTCCCTTATTAACATTAGAGACATTTTTGTCTAAAAGTGATAACCTGAAAGTTTGCAAGTATTTATTTATTTTGTTCAGATTTCATCTTTTTGAGCCTTTTTGCTTCCGAACAAGCTAGTCGTCACTAGTATCCTCCTTCGTCTGTCTTTTCTGTCCAAAAATCATTGCAAATTATATCAATTACCTGATTAGTAAAAAATATAAGGATCTAAGGGCTGCACCCATCAAACTTTGAGGCTCAGTTTGGACTAGTTAAGCATGCTGACAATTTGGAAATATTTTTATTCCCTGCTTATATTATTCTAATAATGAAAAAATACCACAAGGGATATTAAAACTATATCTTAATCACATATTATAGCATATACTGTGTTTCAGTGTGTTTCCTAAGATCAGTCATCAATCAGTAAAGCTGTTTATTCATATATACATATTAAAAAAGAAGTAATACTCTTTTTAGAACTATATTCTTAGCTGATACAGAGAAGCCTCACACTAATCTCCTCTATGGAGCTCTTTACATGAGAGGTGAAACTAATTTCACATTATTTTAGATGTCTGGTGCAACACAAACAATTAGTATAAACTAATTATGTAGGCTTCCATTATATTATGGAGAATTAGGCAATTCAACAGGATGATACACACATCTGTCTGATACTTATGTTCAGATGGGATCCTAAAGACTGGAAAAGCCTATATCTTTTCTTTGACTCTGAAGGGAATTTAGGGCATGGTTTACTTTAGGTGTATAAACTCTAGGTAGTTTCACGTAGGTAAAGTGAGATCCATTCTAGGTGGAGGTCTGGACTTTTAATACAAATTACCATATCTACTTTGAATAAAAATAGCAATACATTTTAATTGGTTCTAATAAGGCTTTTTGGTCCCTTAAGAAGGATGTAATAGGGTGAATTAGTGTTTAGGTTTTTTTTATATGCATTTGTTTTACACAGAGGAACTACTCTGGCTTCAGTGAAAAATTTCCTGTGTTAGAGGAGATTAAATGAAATCAAAATCTCACTGAGGGAAAGATGAGATAGTACTAAGACGGATGGCAAAAATAAGGTCCAATATAGAATGCATAGGCTTAGCATGAAATGTGCATGGAGAGCTTGGAAAGTACACTAGTGACATGTATCTGTGTAATGGTTCCAAAGCATTTTCTTTTGGATGATATTAAGACTTTATAAAACAAACATATGCTCATGCTAATACTGTTTTGAAGTAAATGTATTAATGCAAATATGTCCAAACAAATGTGCCAGATTTCCTCAGGGTTTAACTCCCACAGCAGCAAAAGAAGTAGTCCAGAGTGTTTGAAACACTTTCCATAGGAGCATTTTTACCATTCCAAGAATCAAAGCAGGAGAGCTGTGCAGTTGTGGCAATGCAGATGCCTCCACAGCATACACATTACATGAACGCTGCTGCATCCTGGACAAGGAAGAGTTCAGATGTCCTTCCTGAGTACGAGATGCAAGAGAACCAGGGTGCTTTTGCTTTACACAAGGGATTTGTCAGTATTACAGAGACAGAGATCATGAAAACCTTCTCAAATATAAGAAAGGAGCAAGAGAGAGGCTAATCAGTGGAAAGACCTATGCTTTTGCAGGGACATCAGTGCACTGTCACTGCATTGAATCAAAAGACATTGCCCGCAATACAAGGGGCAAAGCAGGTCCCCCTGTCTCATTTACCAGCAAACACAGAGGAACTAGAGGTCCTCCCAACCTATCAGGTAAAACTGGCCCCACCTTACTTCTCAGAAATTGGAAGACCTATAACCAGACACAGGGTGATGATGCCACTGTGCCAGGGTTTGTTTCTTCATATTTTAAAATGGTTATGCAAATGCTGTTTTGTGGAGAAACATGTTTTTAATAAATATTCTTGTCTCTTGGTTTGCTACCAGTTTGAACATCAAAACTTTCCTATCAGGTCCAAATCTGTCCACCAGGAAAAATGCTGGTAAACCTGCACTGGCTAACCCAGGCAGGCAGAATACCAACCTGTTGGGGATAATCCTTTAATGCCTAGAAGGTATTCAGCCAGAGTTTTGCAGGAAGACGACTGAATCAAATATTTATTAACCAGATGATCTTGTTACTCCTATAAAGAACCTTGGATAAAATTGTACATTTAAAAGTCTTTATCTGCTATATATGCCAGACTTGGATTTGCTAGAGGGGAGAGAGAAGAAATAGAAGAGGAAATGCTGAGGGAACTCTAGCTGTTCCCATTACTACTTATTAGTTCAGCACATAAAATTGCAGTCCCTGCTGCAACCCCCAACTGCCTCTCCTTTCGTATCAGGCCTTTGTTCACTGCCCGAATAACTCCAATATTATGCAAAAAAGTGTGCAGATATATATCAGGTGGAGGTCCTGGCTTGCGTATGTGTGAGAGTATATATGCACATACATATGCACGTAAACACATGTATACATAAATACATATTCCTATAAATATCCACACAGGCAAAATTTTTTTTCCTAATAAATTATTTGTATTTCTTTTTTTTTTCTCAGCCTTTTCTTGGGTAAAATGTTAAATTACTGTTTTTACTTTCTTACTTTCTTTATAGGGGTCAGACTGCATTGCTGAATCACTTTAAATCCTGAGTCAGGAACATGTCACAGAGTTATAAAACGGTACTGTTGATGGAGCAGCCTAGCGCTGATAGGAGAGCTATTGATTGCAGATCTACTTTTAGATTGGATTTGTGCTCTGCCGTCCTTTTACCTAGCCATAAAATGTAAGTGGGGTTTACAGAAAAATAGCAGCCCACTTAGGAAGTCTCTTAACAGGTTTTCTGAGATTAAATGTACATTCCTTTAAGTACCTGTTAATTACTTTACTGTGATGATGCGCACCTGTACAATGTCAGCCTGCCCACAGAGCCCATTGTTAACCTGCCCGTCAGCCATTTACTGCCCATGATTCACAGTCGAGGGGTCTAGGATTATTGTCTACTGGGAATTACATTTTAGTAGTACAAGAGTGTGCTGGAGATGTCTTAATGGCCGCTCAAGTGAGATTGTTATAATGCCCACATTGTTGTTCTAGCCAGCACGCAGCCCAATTGCTTTTTAAGTTATGGCATCAGCAAACTACAGGTCATCTGCACTTAAATCACATGCACATATCTGAAATGTTGATATGGTAACTGGTAGCAATGTATATAATACTTTTAACCTCCAATTTGGTGGGTGCTTGGGATCAGATTATATGAAGTGTGCATGTATGCTTCAACCTTAGGGCTACAGCAGGCTTTGCTGATATTAAATGTCATCGTAAATTTTGCTTTGAACAGCTCACCTCAGGTCATGTGCAGCTCTCCCCTTGATAAGCTGGAGGATAAAGAGTATAAATCGGTTGCATTAAAACTCAGGTATGCCTCCTGTACGCCCCAGCTCATGAGTCATCACAGAGACATGGTGGGATGACTCATGACCAGAGTGCTGCAATGGATGGCTATAAGCCCTTCAGAAGGGATAGGCAAAGAAGGAGAAGCAGTGGGGTGGCCCTGTATGTTAGGGAGTGTTTCGATTGTATAGAGCTCAATAATTGTGATAATAATGTCAAGTGCCTATGGGTAAGGATGAGGGGAAAGGTCAACAAGGCAGATATCCTGCTGGGGGTCTTTTATAGACCACACAACCAGGATGAAGAGGTAGATGAAGTGTTCTACAAGCAGCTGGCAATAGTCTCACAATTGGTAGCCCTTGTTCTCAGGGGGGACTTCAACTTACCAGACGTCTGTTGGAAAAACAACGCAGCAGATAAGAAACATCCCAGAAGGTTCCTGGAGTGTGTGGGAGATAACTTCCTGACACAGCTGGTGAGTGAGCCCACCAGGGGAGGTGCCTTTCTTGACCTCCTGTTCACAAACAGAGGACTGGTGGGAGATGTGGCAGTTGGAGACCATCTTGGGCTTTGCAACCATGTTATGACAGAGTTCTCGATTTTTGGTGAAGTAATGAGAGAGGTCAACAAAACCACTACTATGGATTTGCAGAGGGCAGACGTTGGCCTGTTCAGGACACTGGTTGGGAGAGTCCCTTGGGAGGCAGTCCTGAAGGGCAAAGGAGTCCAGGAAGGCTGGGCATTCTTCAGGAAGGAAGTTTTAAAGGCCCAGGAGCAGGCTGTCCCTGTGTGTTGCAAAACGAACAGGCAGGGAAGATGAACAGCCTGGCTGAACAGGGAGCTTTTGCTGGGACTCAGGAAAAAAAGGAGAGTCTACTGCTTTTGGAAGAAGGGACAGGCAATGCAAGAAGAGAACAGAGACCTTGCTAGGTCTTGCAGAGAGAAAATTAGACAAGCAAAAGCCCAGCCAGAACCCAACCTGGCCACTGTTGTAAGGGATAACAAAAAATGTTTTTACAAATACGTTAACAACAAAAAGACAACCAAGCAGAATCTCCACCCTCTATTGCATGTGGAGGGGAACATTACCACTGAGGATGAGGAAAAGGCTGAGGTACTAAACGCCTTCTTTGCCTCAGTCTTTAACCATCAGACCAATTATCCCCAGGGTATTCAGCCCAATGAGCTGAAAGGCAGGGACAGAGAGCAGGATAAACACCCCGTAATATAGGAGGAAGCAGCTTATGGCCTGCTGAGCCACCTGGACACTCACGAGTCTATGGGGCTGGATGGGATCCACCCAAGAGTACTAAGGGAGCTGGTGGAGGAGCTTGCCAAGCCACTCACCATCGTTTATCAGCAGTCCTGCTTAACAGGGGAGGTCCCAGATGAATGGAGGCTTCCCATTGTGACACCCATCGACAAGAAGGGCTGGAAGGAGGATCCAGGGAACTACAGGCCTGTCAGCCTGATCTCAGTACTGGGGAAGATTATGGAAGTTCATCCTGAATGTCCTCACCACACATGTGCAGGACAACTAGGGGATCAGGCCCAGTCTGCATGGCTTCATGAAAGACAGGTCCTACCTAACCAACCTGATCTCCTTCTATGACAAGGTGGCCCCCCTAGTGGATGAGGGAAAGGCTGTGGGTATTACCTATCCAGACTTTAGTTAAGCCTTTGATACTGTGTCCCACAGCATCCTCCAAGAGAAGCTGGAGGCTTACAGCTTAGACAGATGTACTTTTCACTGGGTAAAAAACTGGCTGGATGGCCGAGCCCAGAGAATGGAGCTAAATCCAGTTGCAAGCTGGTCACAAGTGGTGTTCCCCAGAGCTCAGTGTTGAAGCCAGTCTTATTTAATAACTTTATCAACAATCTGGATGAGGGGAATGAGTGCACCCTCAGTAAGTTTGCATATGACACCATATTAGGTGGAAGTGTTGATCTGCTGAAGGAGAGGAAGGCTCTGCAGAGGGATCTGGACAGGCTGGATAGATGGGATGAGGTCAACTGGATGAGGTTTAACAAGGCCAAGTGCCAGATCCTGCATGTGGGTCACAACAACCCCATGCAACACTACAGGCTTGGGGAAGAGTGGCTGGAGAGCTGCCTGGTGGAAAAGGACCTGGGGGTGTTGGTCAGCAGCCGGCTGAGCATGAGCCAGCAGCGTGCCCAGGTGGCCAAGAAGGCCAACAGCATCCTGGCTTGTATCAGAAATAGTGTGGCCAACAGGAGTAGGGAATTGATCATCCCTGGCACTGTTCAGGCCATACCTTGATTACTGTGTTCAGTTTTGGGCCCCTCGCTGCAAGAAAGATATTGAGGTGCTGGAATGCCTCTGAAAAGAGCAACGAAGCTGGTTAAGGGTCTAGAGTACAAGTCTTATGAGAAGTGGCTGAGGGAACTGGGGTTGTTTAGCCTGGAGAAAAGGAGGCTGAGGGGAGACCTTATCACTCTCTGCAACTACCTGAAAGGAGGTCGTAGTGAGGTGGGTGTTGGTCTCTTCTCCCAAGTGATAGGACAAGAGGAAATGGCATCAAGCTGCATAAGGGGAGGTTTATATTGGATATGAGGAAAAATGTCTTTACTGAAAGAGTGGTCATGCAACAGGCTGCCCAGAGAGGTGGTGGATTCTCCATCCCTGGATATGTTAAAAAAACGTGTAGATGTGGCACTTCAGAGCATGATTTAGGAGGCCTGGGGGTGTTGGGTTGGTGGTTGGATGTGATGATCATAGAGGTCTTTTCCAAACTTAATGATGCTGTGATTCTATGATTGATTCTTTCCCCCCACCCACCACCCTGTAAGAGATTGACCGCATCAGCTGAGTTCTCCTGAGAACAGCTGGAGCAAAACACATTTGCAAATTCACTGTCAAGGTGTCTATGGCACTTAGATGAGGTTGTTAACAGCATTATTTATTTTCAAAGTCACAACCATCAGCCTAAACCATCCTGATTTCTTTTTTTTTTTTTCTGTAATTTTTTGGTGATGGTGTGCAGGCATTGACATACCCAAGTAGATGCAGAACAAAACTAAAGAATTTCTAATGGGTTTGGAGTCTATAAAGTTTCCTGGCAGCACTTGTAACTTGAGCTGATTGGAAATATTGGATATTTCCCACAGAAAAATGACCTTCCCCAAACATAACAACAACAAGAGCACACACACCACCCCCTACCTCAAATTTTCCACTGAAAAACTGAAGAATGCAAAAACTTTGTGTAATCATTCCAGTTTCCTTCTCAACAAAAAAAATATATTTTTTCAGATCCTTTTCCATTTAAAAAGCGTATCAGTAATTCACTCCCTCCAATTTTCAGTCAAAAGAAAATTTGAATGAAAATATTTTAACTGATCCCATTGTCATGTCAAGAGCTTAATTGGAGAAAGTATTTGAATACTTCAAGACATCTGATCTTACCTAGTATTATATAAATAGGACTCTCCCTCATCAAATGAATTTGTATTCCAATAGTGTTGCTGCAAATATTACCTCTTCAGCTGGCATACCATCTCTGAAACAGCACGCTCCTCAAATAACTTTCCCTTTTATCAAAAAAGCAGAAGTAGAATTTTTAACAGATGGTATTTTCACTGCTTTGAAATTTTTAGAGAGTGAGCTAAACACATTGACTTGGGCAGGGGGACAGGACGTGCAAAGAAACAAGGAGGGAAGGCAGGAAGGAGAAGGGATTTTTCTAAGTGCTCAATGTGGACTTTTTTCCCTCATATTAAAAATAAGAATTTTACGCTAGGTTTCAATGGGATCAGAGTAAGAGCAACGCTGAGCACTTTGGAAGAAAAATCACACTCCCCAATGTTATTAATATGAGTCACAATTAGAGATGGAACATTTGATCCAAACACCAATTAACTTCAGGGGAAATTTGGATCCAAACTTTATGGCTTGAATTTATTTGCACGCTGGGCCAAGACAGAACTTCTGACCCATCGCTGTCCAATCCCTCCCCCACTAACAAATCCTTTGGGGAATTAGAGATGCATATCTGGTTCAAGATCTGACATTTGTGGTTTGGAGCTTGTTTGACAGTATATCTTACACATAAAGGGCACTTTCCCCCTCAAAATGCCATTTGTGCTTTAAAAAAGGCATCTGTACAGGATGCTGATTCTTAGGAAGAGCTCAGTAAAGCCAAGTGATAAGCTTTCTTCAGCGTGTTTGTAAATATGAAAATTCTCACAGATTACTGATTTTCTCAAAACTTTGTCTTTCAATTCAGAAAATTCTCCCTGGAGCACTAGGCGCATTTTCTACTTCAGGCAGTGATCCTGGGGATTTGACTCTCTTGCTCATGTGGAATCACTCTGATTTCAGTTTGATTATTCATTAAGCAAGTCACTACCCAGCCTGAAGATGTGTGTGTAAACTAGGCTTTAGTGTCACAGGCAGACCTGGGAATTGCACCTGATAATCCAAGATCTTTGTCAGACCATGTGCTCTTGGTAGCATCTGACAGTGAGATATCCAAGGAGGTTTAGAAGGAGGCTCAGGTGGTCCTATATTGAAAGCTTTATGCTAAGATCAGTAAAATGAACTTTAACACTGCAAGGACTCTGCAGTGCATTAGAAAACACTTTTTTCCCACAAAGCAAATTAGCTAGAACAAACAAAAATTGTGACATTAAACATAACTGCATGTTACCTAATTTTATGTAGCTCTAGGTCAGATAGACTATGACCTGATACATTTTTTCTCCCACCCTATCTAGCAATCTTGCTCAAAATTACTGCATAATATTGTCTTTAGGAAGCCAATCATTAATTATTTATGAGAAGTATTTTACTGAAAGGGTTTAAGCTGTTTGCTTGAGTTATAAACTCCATGGAGAGTTGTGTAAAAGCTTTTTTCCCACCTTTTTAGTCAGTAAATGATTCATTAATTCCAGAGTATATACAAACATTGAGGAGGCAGCAGTATCCACAGGATAAAGCATTTGCCTCAAGAATAATTGCTTCTCCTCTTAGTCCAGCTGGGTGACTTAGGGTGATTCACTTCTCACTCTTCATGCCTCAGTTTCTCATGCTGTAACTTGGCATGTGTCTTTTATGGAGAGTTGTGTGCTCTATAGATGAGAAATCCTACACAGGAGCTGTGCTTTCATGTTTGTGAAAGCAGACCCAGATTCTGAGTGGGACAGAATATGAAAGAGATGGTAGGACCTGCCTTTGGTAGCCAGCAGAGAAAACACTTGATTTTTTACCACAGGCTGGAACAACAGTAGCGTTCCAACGGACTCTTCTGACAATGATGACATTACTAAAGCAATAACAAGGAGGACTACAGGTCAGTGTTCATGGCACTGTTCATGGCAGTGTTAAAGAGTACATGGCACACTATCTTGGCCCATAACATAATGGATTACTTATTGCACTGTTATATTGCACAGGGGCAAAACTGTGATTCCTCCAGCTGTGCTGCAGGCCAACAAGATAATGCAGGCAGAACAGCATAGGCACAGGGTTGTGCTGAAACAGTCCTGTGTTATCCGGCCTGGAACTAGCTCAGCACACGGGTGATTAGCCTGGGTCTGCCTGCACTGACAGATGTAGGCATACCCTCAGCTGCCTGGAGCCAGATTTCCACCAGTAACATTTAAGGACCTAAAAACTCGTATTCATATCCTATTTTTCCAAAGGTTGGCAAAGAATTTGACTTGTGTGTCCAGCTCTTGTTACTTTCACAACTCAGCTAGCTCCGAGGACTATGGGCAGCAGGCTCTTACCGCTCTATTAAATGTCTAGTCTATGTTACGATGCAAGAAAGCAATCAGAGTGTGTTCAGCTAAGGTCTCTCCACAGCTCTCAGGCTGTATCTGGTTTACCACATAAGAACAGGGCAAATTCACTGGTGGTAAAAAGGCTTCCTATAGATTTTGGCTTAATTTGGGAATCCAGGCAGATAGCTAGCAAAGTAAATACTTGCTGTAATCACAACACATTGATTTACTGCCTCCTGGGAAACAGTATAGCATTGTAGTAATAACAATGTTGTTCATGGTTTTGTGTGTGTATATATATATAGGTGTGTATATATATATATATAGGTGTATATGTATATGAAAGTAAGTGAAATATTCCAGATTGACAACACTGTAGCAGAAAAAGAAGTTGGCCCCATGTACAGTATAAGATTTTTCCTTTTCTTTGTTCACAAAATGCATTTTACCATGGGTGATAGAATTTTTGCATCATGAATATTTTATACCAGACTTTAGCCAAAGCCATGATATATCCCAGAAATTAACTTAGGGAAATCTGGTTCTCATTATTCTCTGATGTTCATTGATTTATTTGCTTTCTCAAACAAAGAATTTTAGTCCCCAAACTTGGTATCTACTTAGCTTATTCTTAACCCTTCCTGGGGGGAGCGGGGGGGGGAATAATTTATTTCTTGGGAAAGTGTTGAATCACTCTTTCTTCATGCTATTGGACTAATTTCCTCTATTATTTAGATCAGCATAAATCAAAATATTTTCCATCCATGTAAGTAGAATTTGGGCCATCTTGTCTACTCTTGTATTTGCATTTGAAAGACTTAATGGCCTGATGGAAACAAAAAAGAAAGAAAGAGATTTATTTATCTGAAATAGAATTTTATATATTCTTTAGATATCTAAGCCCTAAACTGCAACTCATTCTCTTCCCTCTTCCCATTTAATTCCCACCCAGCATCTGAGTAACTCCAAAAGCATCTGAACTCATCAGGCACACCACATTTGGACCTGGATGTTCTCTAGGCACCTGCAGTTCTGCATTGTGTGCATGCCCAGAACTACCCAGGCCTTAATGGGATCCAGAAACTCAGCTGCATAGTGCCAAAGTTCCCTAAAGGGCTTAATCCCATACACATGCCTAAAGCCCAGTTCATACGTTCTAGTAGGACCAGGCCTCTCACAAACTGTAATCATTTCTGTTATCTTAAAACAGCTTTCTGGAAAAGAAGGTGGTGTTCACTGGCTTTTGCAAAGTAGTCAGCTTAATAGTGGATTTACCCATGAGGTATTAAGCCAGAGTACAATTCCTTCCACAGCCTGAGAAGGACTTAACCCCCAGCTCCTCACGCCCTACAAAGTTCCCATAAATCACATAATAATGTGTTATAAAATATGATCCTGCTTAGGAATCCATTTGAAGCTGTGCTATTGTACCATAAATACAGCAATGTTCCAGGGTCAAGCAAGGAGCAATTGATGCCCCTAGATTATTTATGCATTTAGCATACATGATAAAAAGACCAAAAATCATGCCAAAGAATCAGAAGTCAGGTGCCATTTACAAGAATGTAAATCCCTTCCAGTCACTATTTGCTGCACAAATATGATGAGCTTGGGTTCAATAGGAAACAAGCAAACTACTGTATAACTCAATGGTAATAAAAATTGTTTGTTCCTCTTCAGTCCAAGAAGGGAGACTCCAACCTTACTCTCCAAATTCCTACCAGTTTGCCTTTCTCTGGATGGAACAGCTTCATCAACTTCGCCTTGAGAAAAGGAGGCTCAGAGGGGATCTCATCACCGTGTACCAGTACTTAAGGGGCAGCTACAAAGAAGATGGAGAGTCCCTTTTTACACGGAGTCGCATGGAGAGGACAAGGGGGAATGGACACAGGTTGCTCTTTGGGACATTCCGATTGGACACGAAAGGAAAATTTTTCACACTGAGGACAGTCACCATTGGAATAATCTCCCCAGGGAAGGGGTTGACTCGGCCACGTTGGACACCTTCAAGAGTTGCCTGGACAGGGTGCTGGGCCATCTTGTCTAGACTGTGCTCTTCCTAGAAAGGTTGGACTAGATGATCCCTGAGGTCCCTTCCAACCTGGGATTCTGTGATTCTTTTTCTACTGCTTTTAGAAAATCTGATGCCTGCGTGAGCATAGGAGGCAGTCAGCCTTCTGATGGGGAGAAGCATCTTCCCAAGAATGTGACTTAGGTGTTTAAACTATGAGAAGCAGAGGAAGCAGAGACAATGTCATGAATCAAGAAATAGTCCACTGGCGATTATGGCTGAAACAAGAGATATGGTTGCCATGCAGTGACTTGTTCAACCCTTCTGGTAGGGTTCACTGCAATTACTAACATAATGCAGTAAAGGGCTGCCTTTTGAAATGCTGAGCTTGAACAGCTTCTCCCAACTTCCCTGAAAGCAAACAAGACAGAAGGCCATAAAATGGCAGGATCTGGTTTTCTTTAGGTTCAGCAGGCCTTGAGCTATTTAAATTTGATATAAGATTTTAAAAAACATATACATTTTAAAAACCCCTTTGAATTGGAATTTTGCAGGATTCTATCTAACTCAGAGGACTAGTATTAAGAGCTAGGACTTCTTGCCTCATGGCCATGATTTTAAGTCAAATAAAGAACTACACTGACATAAACTATCATTTGGTATGCATTCAGTAGCCTGTGTGAAGCTACACAGTTATGCCAGGCAACAATGTCCATTAATTCCAGTAGTTAACAGCACTTAACCATGTCAATGCTGTGTTTCAGCTTAGAAACATGACTACATATGTCATCACTGGCCCATTAATGTCTTAGTTTTACATCTTGTCCTGGATAAACAGATCCTTGCTAGAAGAAATCCCTAAGCAGGTCTGTTTGTGGTCACACATGAGCTCCTCTGTCTACAGGTGATTGGCAAAGAGCAGCCGAACCGAACTTTGGTCTATCTGTCCCTACCTCTTCAGACAGACCTTTCACACTGCAGCTCTCTCCAGGCTTCTGACTTGTACCATATAATCCTACTTTTTAGCAAATTTCATTATAAACATCACTAATATTAAAGAGGAGATATGCTGTAGTTTTTTTAAAATCATGTTCTTTTCTGGAAAAAATGCTCCATAAAATTCACCTGAGAATATAGATAAGTCAATGCCTGAGATTGCTACCCCATTTTAAAATAATTTAACCATTTTATGCTTAGAATTTTCTTCATTCTTAAAATTTATCCTGCTTATGTTGGTTTATTTTGAATAAAAAATTACTATAAGAGGTATTTAAAGGTTTTTAGTGATAGTATCTGGTCAAAGCATGTCAAAGCATCCAGATTCCCACAACTGATTCAGCTAGAAGACACCTGTGAGCTGGGAGACCCACAACTGTCTAAAATGGTTTAGCCATGTCACTGTCTCCTATATTATGATCCCAGCAAACTAGCATGACTTATCCATAGTTAGGTTAATTAGATAAATGGAGGCAGCTATGTGGGCTTGTCTGTAACAGGAAAATTTTGTGGCATTAATGTATTTGTTGGTTTACTATACGGGCTGAAAATGGTGTGTCACTGTTTGTAAGTCACCTTTCATGTGAAACATTTGAAATACATTCAGTCTTAATGAAAATACCCTGACTTTGTAGCTTCTTTTATTTTGTGAATTGTTCAAAAAAGTTAAAAGTGGAAATGCTTGTCATAAATTTTTTATACTTGTTTGCAAAAAACCCTTACACAAACCTGAAGAAATAAGTCCTCTGAAACCAGCAGAGATGTTGCTCCTAAAAAAACCCAGATCCCTCAGTTTTGTACTGAGAGAAAGTTGCTGTGGAACTTGTTATATTTGAAATTAAATTCCTCAAAATAATAGAAATAAAGGGGTACCTAATTTCCTCTACACTAGGCTGAAAATTCACTCTATAGTGTGCTGCAAAGTGGGCAAATTAATAACAAGCTCACTGTTTCCTGTAGCATGTTAGCTACCTGCTTACTGTTGGAATGGCTTGTGTCACTAATAATTTTTAAAATTCCTGAAAATAAAGTTTTACCAGTAACACAAAAAGCCCACAGTATTAGTGTTATACTTGTAGGCTGCCTGCCAATCTTTTAAAAGGCCATTGGATACATAACACAATGAACATGAGGGATTATTAAAAATAAACTCACATCTTGATGCTTAAATATTTTCTCTCTCTTTGCCTTAAAAAGTGATTGTTACAGCATACTTTTTGGGGAAAAAAAAAGTATAAGCAAGGGCAGCAGAACTAGATGAAATTTTTATGTGAAAGAATCCATTAAAAATGCTCTTTGGCTGTTTGTGCCCTTGAGTCTCACGAGTACAGTTGGCAAGAATAGAAAATCACTTATGGACTCAAAAAATGATATAGTACATTTCCTACCCTTTTAAATCCTTTAATGTGTCCCCAGCATCCCATGTAATTTAGGGAGGAACATCAGAAAGTTTGGATGCTTTTCTGAACCTTGTTCAATGAATTCAAAATACCTTGGGTTGTAAAAATGGGATGGAAATTCTTTAAGAAAAGCCTTGCTTTCGCTTTCCATACCTTTTGCCTGGAATTAGTATAGTTCTCTGCAGAAATGAAAGAGCATGGAACAATTGCAGAGGTTAAACATATCTTTCCAATTTCAGTAATCTGATGATCTGCATTTCAGTTGATTCTCAGGCAGTAGGAGCTATTCTTTTTTGGAACAATGGTAAGGCCTGGTGAACAGGCTTAGAACTAAATTATTTAATTTCACTGGGATGTACTTTAGGGATGATTAAGGAACAGCAGTTGATGCCTTGCCACATGCTCTCTGGACTGTGATTTTTTGCTCTTCTTAGCTGTTTCACTACCTTTTTCAAGCCCAGAAAACAATCATAAATCAAACTACAGATTTATATAGCTTTTTGGCATTTTCATGCGTGAGTGAAAAAGATGATGGGTAAGCTGGTCATAAAAATTCCAAGGAAAAATATTTTATGGAAATTTGCCAATTTGTCAAAATACAAATGCTTTACAGAGGCTATTAGATTCTGTTGATGCTGCAGTGGATGTAAAGAGGATCTACCATGCTTGCAACTACACTGCACTGGGGGAATGAACAGCCTGTTCAGAATACATCCCATGAACAAATTCTAAAACACATCTAGAAGACCATTTTAGGTTGGAGTAAGTAACTTCAGTAACAAGGATAGTCAGTGAATGAATCACTGTTACCTAACCTAAATGACCAGAATAGGCACAAAGGCTCCAGAAGCTAATAACGGAGAGTGTTAATTGTCTCCAAAGACAACTTTTTGAGTTAAACACGAACAACAGTTCAAATAGAACAAGAAGCCTAAATGTAGCCAGTAGGAAAGGTTGGGTACATCATTTGTCTGAGGTCTTCCTTTCCAAGGAAATATTTGTGTATAGCACAAATCCATTCACCCAAGATCCAAACTAAAATGGAAACTCTACATACTTAATGTAACATGGATAATTTGATTTTAGAGAAGACTTTGAAGCAGAATCTTCTGCTTCCTTTGTTCCTTAACTGTGAGATTTCAGGATAAACTGAGGAGAACAAGCTTCTCTCTTCCAGTAGGAGCTATGACAATGTGCAGCTTGTGGCTGGAGGAAACACTGTCTGTTTCCCATGGCCATGAGTTTTTGTATTCTGTATTCTAAGATAAAAATGCCATGGCTATTTTAATAAATGAAGATGGATTTGGGGATTGATTGTGAGTGCTGAATTTTGGTTATCTAAGCTGCTAAACTGATAGCATGGATGATAACACATTTTTGGCTCAGGCTCGGTTAACATTTTCCAAAATGGTTCCCAAACACAGTTCAGGATTTACCACATGCCTACCCTGTTCTGGGGAGACTATTTTGTGGATGTGGCCAGATCATCCCAGCTGGCCTCAAGGCCAGAGAATGGGTCCCTGTTCTGTAATTTATGGGTACCAGTATAACTAGACAGTCCTAAGGGCAGAGCAAGTAGCCTAGGTCTGTCTTGCTCCTGCTGGTTACCCTGAAGTTGATTATGCAGGTTGTCCCCTGACTAAGTCTTGTCAAGTAGCTACTAACTCACAAGCAGGGCATTCTCATAGGAGCTAGGGAATGTCTGTAACACTATTCCTGCTGTTTCTAGCTCCTCATAATGAGTCTATGGCACTCGTGTACCTAGCTAAGCTGCAAGCCGATCAAGATCAGTACTGGAATTCAAATGACTAAAGTGTTTTCGCTATTTTTAAGTGAAAGCAGTGTGGGCCATGTATGGAACTTGGGTCCTCTTCAGTCCATGTTGCCTGCAATATGGATCTGAACAATCAAGATATCCAGTGCAAAAAGGAAATCAGTTATACAGTACTGTAAGCTGCTAATTAACATCATAACAGCGTATAGGACCAGAACAGTCTCATGATGTCTTCCACTTAACAAAAAAAAAAACACCAAACCAACAAAACATAAAGTGGAATATGCCTGCACTTAGATAAAGATTCACAGTATCACAGAATCATAGAATCAGAGAATGGTTGAGGTTAGAAAGGACCTCTGGAGGTCATCTAGTCCAACCCCCCACACACCCAGACATGTCTAGACAGCTTTGAATACTCCAGGGAGGGAGACTCCAAAACATCTCTGGACCACCTCTGCCAGTGCTTGGCCACTCTCAAGGTGGAAAAGTATTTCCTGATGTTCAGGAAGAACCTCCTGTGTTTCAGTTTGTGCCACTAAAAAGACCCTGGCTCCCTCTTCTTTACACCCTCCCTTCAGGTTTTTATATATATTAATAAGATCCTCCCACCCAAGCCTTCTCTTCTCTAGGCTGAACAGCCCCAGCTCTCTCAACTTTTCCTTGTATGAAAGATGCTCCAATCCCTTAATCATGTAATGGTTTTGGCTGGGATAGGGTTAATTTTCTTACAAATGAATGCCTCCTGAAGCATTTTTCCTCAAGTTATTACTGCCTAAATTTCTTATAAAGTGAGTGGATGAAGGGAGGTGTCTGAAGTCATAAAAGAGAAGTCCTTCCTAGCCTGAGTTTAGGCACTTGGAATTCCTTCAAGCTTTTACCCTTACCTGCTTTCCTTTATTTAGGACAATTTTAGATGACTTAAACACTTTTGGAATGACTGATTCAGACACATGAACAAAGTATATCTGACTTAGACTGCCTGGGTTTTATCCATAACTCAGCTTTCCAAAGATGTTGGCTTAAAATTCAGTGGATCTATTGTTCAGGGGATAGGGAGGCTTATTATTTCCTGAAGTCAGCAGCCTCCAAGTTGTCTCAAATTGGCCATAAGTCTAGGAAGAAATTAATCAGGACTCCAAAATATAACTCAAAGTAGCTAGCTTAGTTAAATTGTATTGTTTCTCTGAATGTCTCAAACAGGCCCTAATAGTTAGAAACAGAGCTTGAGGTTGTGGTAGTGTGAATCTTTACATTTTTAGAAAGTTAAATGTTCCATAGGCACTTTCTTGGGACTTCAAATAGACCTTTATCTCTGTCAGGGTTATGCATGCTGCTAATTTTATATAATTTTATTCAAGGGGTGCAATTATATATATTCGAACATATATATGCCCATACACAAACACACACATATCTATACATTGTCACAGAAACTTGTGTATACATATGCATACACATGTGTGTGCTTGTGTATGGGCATATGTATGTATGAATACATATATAAATAACTTTACAAATAGATGTTTTATTCAAGTTTGTTGATAGATTGAGTTAATGAATGGTTAGAATTTTGGCAAGTCCTGCTGGAGTTTGGATCCAGTGCTCATAAAGCTAAGCAAAATCCTGGAATCTCATCTGAAAATGGACATTTTGTGACATGTCTCATATTATTGTTACATATGATCCATAAGGTCTGCTGAAAAAATCATAAAAACCTGGAAAGCAGAATTATTAATGAAAATCAGGTTCTATTTAAAGCTGGTGGTTTGGCATTATTGAAAAACTATGTGATTTCAGACTATAACAATCTTCACTTACCCGTTTCGTGATAATTTCTTTTAATTATATTTAGTCAGAAGCAATTCCCATTTTTATTTTCTGACAATTTCTTTCTTTTTTTTTTTTTTAAGCAATGATGTAGTCTGTTGGAATGAGTATTGGACAGAGTAACATTTCTCTAAGTAGTCTGTAAGCACTTTTCTATGCTGTGGCATTCAATGTTTTAGAAACTTCTCTGAGCAATACCATGTATAAGTAACTTGTTCTCCTATGCTCTCTATATTTAGTAAAGAAGCTTGTTTGGAACCCCACTGTGCCCATGTGGTTTCTATAAATAATTTGGTTGTATAATGAGAGAAAAAGACAAAGCAGCCCATAACATGCCCGATATTGTACAGGACACGAACATGATGTCTGCTGCTAGTGGTTTACTGTCCAACATCTCCAACTTGAACATTACTCTGTTGGATGGACCCCCATCTCCATATGGAGCTCTACAGCAGCCAGTGGATGCCTTCATACACACTGGTCTCTGCATATGCAGTTCATTATGGGGCTGTGACCCAAAAGGCGTACATGAAAAAGAAAACAGAGAAGAAGAGAGGAGGGAATGCACACATTTCAGTTGGCATATTCGAAGATAGCTCAAAGGCATGTGATTTCCATTAAAACTCAATTGAATGTCACTTACAGAAGGCTATTTTGGCGGGTGACACACAAAAAGAACATTCCACCTGAAAGAGGTGTTGGTAACATTCTTTGCTATTCCTGTAAGAATCATCCATGCATTCTGATCAATGCAATCTGCAAAGAAATACCTTAATGTAAGGAATAAATTCAGCTGTTTGAAGTCTTTCTATAGAGGACTGGACTATAAATAAACTTGTAGCTATATTTTCAAATTATTTCCAAATGCAGTTACGTCTTATCTTGGGTAATTCCAATAATCCTAAATATTTTTGACTGCTCTACACTTTCAGTGTGCAGCATAAAATGAACTAAGTAATATGATATTGCTTGCAGTTGTACTTTACATGTAGTCCAAGTTACAGCCATGGAAACAACTTCAGCAAGGGACAACAGAAAAGATTTTAGCACACATGAATAAAAGCAGTGGCTAAGAAACATGTGGGTGGAATGGGAAATGCTCTTCAACTGAGACTTTAGCTTCTGCACAGGAAAAAAAAAGCAGTAACTTCCTAGGATGGAATTCCACTTGTAGGGATTGTGGTGCCAGGGACAAGACGTAGAGGGAATTGCCTCTGTGAGAACTAAGTAGCAGTAATTTCCTTACCTATTCCCAAATCTCTTGGGAATTGGCAGAAGTACAATTAATCTGCCTGAACCCTAACCAGGTATTATTGGTATTTTAAAATATCTTTTTCTGGGTTCTTCTCAGGCTGATATCAGCTGTTACTATGGTATGGGATTTGGAGTGACAGCCAACTTAACATGAATTTTCACCAATCACGCATCTAATACATTCTTTGAAGTAAATAAAAAAAAGGGGGGAGGGGGATATGGTGAGGGACACAGACACAGGATGACAGGGTAGAAGGAAGAAGGGTAAAATGAGATACTATATGTAACAAAAGTGGTGTTTCTCCAGCTTGTGATACCTTCAAAACAAGACTGGATACTTAAGTAAAAACTAAAATATTCTGTGACAAAGGAACCCTATAGTTTGTTGAATGTAATTGCTTATGTTATACGGCAGTTCAAGCTAGATATTAGTGGTGTCTATTCTGCTTTTAAACCCTTTGATTCATCAGGTCTGCTATCTTATTAATAAATAATTGATCCCCCTTTATTCAAGGATGATTGTATGTTGCCAATGCACAGCACTATATCTGGTAATTTCTTTTTAAATCCTAAGATTTATTCTTACTTACTTCCTTTTCCATAATATAACTGAAGGAAAGAGTAAGGAACAAATACTCAAAATAGCCAATTTTGACTGAGAAATGTCAGTACCAAGGAAAAAAAATGCAAAAATATGGGTTTGTGTTAATAAAATAAAAATATGAACATTGACATTGAAATGTTGTTTTTAAAAAGATTTTAGCATTGTAACAATTTTGCCTTTCTTCAGGCTGCTCCGCTAGTGTACATGCAGCAAGAAGTTCCAATACTGGGGGAAAGTGGAAAGTGAAACAAAGCTCAATGCCTAATGAGTGCACAGTCTTTCACCATATTTGCCAAATTACATTTTAAAGCACTGGGGTACAGAGTTGTTACAAGTGACTTGCCCATGCTGACACAGCAAGTACCAGAAAATAATGCGAAGGATCTGACTTGCCTCTGGTATAACAGGAACTGCCGTTAGAGATTGCTTCCTCTGGAGTACGTGTGCAACTCTCAGCATATTTCTGTTTATCAGTGTGTCTTGCTTTGCATTCAGAGTGACACATCCTTAGAAGTGCATTTGCTCTGCTGTACAAACATGGCTATGCATGAAATAGAAAAAAAAGAAAAGGAAAGAAAAAATTAAACATCGTTTAGTGGTTGAAAGTTATTTCCAGTTTGCAACCACTGGAAGGGTTGCCTGGAGAAAACTTTTCCCTCTGTTATTACAGAATAATAGCTTGTGGATGCTGAAAAGCAAACACAACTTGTGGTTTTCTTTTAAGTTACACTGCAGGGCTATCTCCCGCTTAGCATTTTAGCATCATGTTGTTTGGGAAAGGTCACGTTTTTACTTTCAAGACACCATTTGTCTTCAGTCCCCTCTTCTAATCTGCAAATAGTTACTCAATAGTTTTGGGCAGGAAGCCAAGTACTTGGTTACAAAAGCTGCCTCAATGTCATTTTGCTAATCATGGAGGTCTGTATTGTGTTAAAGAAATGCAGGTAACCTTCATCAAATGATGCTTTTACATTTATTACAAGCTGAAAATATCAGCCACAATATGTGCAGATATATGGCAGCCATTGGTGTCTGCAGTTTCAGGCCACAAATTCCTATTTAGGTGGTAATGAGTTAAATAGTTATCCAGAACTTCCTGTCACTGTGTTGGGATTTTTAAGCATCTCAGACTATAGAATCACAGAATGGTTTAGGTTGGAAGAGACCTTTAGAGATCATCTAGTCCAACCCCCCTGCAGTGAGCAGGGACATCTTCAGTGAGATCAGGTTGCTCAGAGCCCCGTCCAACCTGACCTTGAACATTTCCAGAGAAGGGGCATCCACAACCTCTCTGGGCAACCTGGGCCAGTGTTTCACCATCCTTATAGTAAAAAAAAGTCTTCTTTATATGGACCCTAAATCTACCCTCCTTTAGTTTAAAGCCATCACCCCTGTCCCCTATCTCCAGTTACAGCAGTCTGGGGTATATTCTTCCAGCTAGGGCCAAATTCTGCTATTTTATTTACAGCAAGCAGCATGTATTTTCAGTATCTTTACTGGAAAGTATATACACCATTAAAAACAAGATTCCATTTCATGTCAAGGTTGCAGAGTTATTTCTTTTTAAATCAGCAAGTAATCTGTGTTACAATTAAGCTATTGTGTTTTTACACTAGTGTGATGGATAGCAACACCTTGACTGGTCTGTTTAGGTCCATTAATCCACCAGCCCATATATTTCATAGATTAGCTCCCAGACAAAAGTCATGGAAATGGACCTCTCAGTCTGTACTTTTTGATGTTTTCACTATTGTATGACACTCTTTTTACCTTTAATATATTGTTATTTCTCTGCTGCCCCTAAAAATGAGTTTATTTTTTCCACAGAGAAGTTGAGGACAGTTGCTGAATAGTGCAATGAGAAATCTCTAAATGAACAGCATGAATTGTATTCTTGGGTAACAAAATAGTTTATGAAAGAATTAAAATCTTGTTTCTTTTGATCAGTATTACCCATTGCTAGCAATTAATTCAAAATTAAGTATTACTTATGTTCTTTGTGGCAAGACCTGGGATATTTCATTTTATGCATTTTTTTAAGCAAATATGAAAGAAGAATCAATACAGAACTGCTTTATGAGGGATAAAATCAGACCCTGAACCCAGTACACAAAGGTCTACCATACTACAGGCTATATCTTTCCAAGTAAGTGATCACAAAAGTCCTAAACTGGTCTTTGAGAGCTCAGTACTGAACCAAGCTGAAGGGAAGAAAGCAATTACGATTTCCAGACTGATTTCCAGAACAATGGGGCAATGGGTCTGTCGACTTTGCCCTGAAAGACACAAGCAAAATCTGCCACAAAGCCACGCCTCACCAAGGTATAGTCAACCGTAGAGCCAGATGACTTGGAAGGCTGTAGGAGCCCAGGTATGTGCTGCATTATCACAGCCATGCCTTTCCCCATCTAGAGGGAAAACAGGCAGAGCTCACTCACATCTGCTCAGGTGTCAGTAGAAATATCTTTGTTTGGCTGGAGAAGACCATTTCAACACATCCACTGTTGGCATTGCCTGTTAGTATTACACACATGCTAGAATTTACCATTTTTTTATCCCAATGGGAGAATTATCAACTTTGAAACTGAGCTTGGTCACAACTGCAGATCTTATCCCACCATAAAACGGTTTCTTTCCTGTGTGGAAAATAAAAAGTCATCTTTCCTCCTATTTGCTCTTCCAGCTGCTTTGAGGAGTGTCAATGAAATGCTGATTTTCCAAAAGTGGTGTTTTTCCTACTGAACAGATTAGCAACTAGAAGGAAGATTAAGAAGTAAATCTGGAGTAGAATGACTGACAGATCTCAGCTTTAAGCTGATTTTCACCCAGAACAGAAGGATCTGAATATTATACATAGCAGCATCAATTCTGGAAACTTTTTTAGTAAATAAAAAACAACCTAACAATAAAAATTGACCTTTTATTTTGATGCTTTCAAAAGAAAGTATTCAATATTTCAATTCAAAATTATGCTTATTTTTAAAATACTTTGGGTTCATGAAGAATAATAAAAAACTCTTTAAAACAACACTGTACATTTTGAAACATTCTGCTTGGTCTGAATATTACTTCTTCTCATCCCTCTGTTTTGTTTTTTATTAATACTGTTTTTCAAATTACCACCAAACAGATCAACATGTTACCCCTAGCTTTAGGGCAAAGAATCCACTCTACTAACGACAGCTTTACAGGATCTCTGTGTGACACCTCGCTTAGCTGTGCAAGTCAGCTGCTTGAGAGACCTCCCAGGTGCAAATCATCATGGCAGTGGTCAGAGTGCTGTAAAACTCCTGCTCTGTTACAGGAAAATCTCTTCGCCTTCTCAGCGGCAGAGGACTGAACTCTGCACCCTTCCAGCAATAAAGGCTGACCACATACTGGTCTACACCAGCAAGAGCATGATTCTTTCCTTTGATTCAGTATTCATGAGGCTGCAGCTAGAACACTGTGTCCAGCTGGGGTCCCCAAAACAAAAAAGGCCTTGACATAGAGGAAAAAGCTCAGTGGAGAACCTCCAGGACAGGTAGGGGTCCACAGCACATGACACATGAGGGAAGGCTGAGGGAGCTGGGTCTGCTTAACCTGGAAAAGAGAAGGCTGAAGAGGAATCTAATTGTTATCTCCAAATATCAGGCAGATGTAGAGGAGAAGGTGTAGACATTTCTGGCAGGTGCACATTGAAATGAGAACAGGCAATAGACACTAAGTTGAAAATATTGAGATTCTGGCTTGATGTAAAAGAAAAAAAATCATAACTTTGGAAAATAAACATAAGAACAGATCTCATAAAGTTGCAGTGGAATATCCATCTTTGGAGACACTCAAAACTCAAGAAGACAATGCCCTATACTTAAAGCAACCTGACCTAATTTGGACTCTAGTCCTCCTTCAACAGGGGTTCTACTCCCATTCTTTCCAGCCTAAATTATTCTACATTATTACAGTTCAAGAGGTGTTTTTTACTTCCAGAGAGCTACACTTTCAGGAGTTATAGTTCGTTGCTGCATGCTTCAGCTTCAAAGTTACAGTTTGCACGCAGCCCATTGATCATTCCTTTGTGAAGCTAATTGAATGTAGGAAGCTGTGGAAGACTGTGGAGTGGATTCCCAATAAGGCTTATTGTCTTGTAAACTCTTGCCTAAGACATGGAAGAATGGAAAAGTCATGACAAGAGGTTGGATCGAAACTAATAAGAAACTGTTCTACATAGCTGGGATTCATTACCTAACTGGTCTGCAAGGGTGACAATTAAGAAAGAATACAAAATTCTTCCAGTTTTTGATATAGTTCTGAGTTTTAAGAGGATCTGGATGGAATTTGGGCGCTAGTTCTTTATTCTGGAATAAGTGTCCTGACTAGTTTTCAGATTATGTAGATCAAATATTACGCTGTCAACTTATGGAAGACAGTGAAAAGAGCAAAACTCTCCAAGTCATTAGACAAGAAGAATGAACACATGGCAAAATAATGAAGGTCAACAAATAGCTTAAGGATGGCAGTTCTCAGGGAATTTTAAGATCTTTGCCCTCAAGGAGGCTTTTATGAATTAGTCTTTCTCAAAGTAGAGACACTCTCTAAGGAGTACCTGGAATATGTTGGGTAAAAATATAGAATGAAATTGAAAACAATTAAGTGACAATATAGAATGGCAAGGAGGTGGTGTTGGGGGAAAGAGCGTTTTGGTTTAGGAAGGAAAAAAATTAGTACATGCGCTAATAATAAAAGTCAGGTGATACAATTTCTTGAGTGATTGCCCCAGCTGGAACTCTTTGGGCCTTGCATGACTATCCCTCTCCCAAGGAATCCCTGACCCAAGCAACTTAAAGAAAAGATGGGAGTAAATTGGAAGGAGCAAGGTTTTAACAGAAGAGGTGGATATAGAAGCTATTTCTGGATTAAGTGATTGTGAGCTGATTAAACTGATTTTAGAACTACAAAACAGAATCAAAGTCACGTTTTGAATTTTAAGAAACAAACTAAGGGATCAGGTTAACAAAGATTACTATGCTGAAGAGATTAAGGATTTGAACATAATAAAAATATTTATCTGAAATTGCTTTCCAGATAAGAGGGGAGGTTAATAAGGAAGAGTTCCAGGGATGGGAAGAATTACTGTTATTACGGAATAGTAAGGTCACATTTAAAGAATATCTTCATTTTTACTCATGTAAAAATAATTTAAATGGTAATAGAGACAGGTAAGGGTTGCCAGGTGATTAATATAATGATGTGCTTACTTTATGAAAACAGATTTTTAAAATCTTACTTTATTTAGACTCATAAAAATCCTAGGGTATGTAACTGTTTGTAACAAAGACATCTGGATCATAAATGTAAAAGGCAAAGAATTGTTATTTTGTTTAAAAGCTGATATTGGTATAAGATCAAATGAGCATAAAATGCTTATGAAACAACTTTGAGTAGAAATTTGAAGATTTCTAAACATCCACATTGTGATTTACAAGGACAGCCTTTCAAAGAACATAGATAGGAGTAAGGAACCTAAATTGCTTCAAGACAAAACCTGAAACCTCAGAAAAAGAAAGGGTTGCATAACTGAGTAGTGTGATGGTACAACCAGAAACCAAAAGTGATGCAATAAGAATCCCTTTTATGTAAAAAAAATAGGTACTGCTTTTTTTATATACCTAAAGAACACCTTAAAGAAATCTTGGTCACCACTTGCTGAGGCTTGGTTTTCCACTGTATTTGTTTTATGTTAAACCTATGCTTTGAAGTTTCTCCTGATCCCTGCTGAGGCTAGGAAGAATTTATGTTTGTTTTTTTTTAACTCCTTGAGTCATAACTTGACAGCATTAGGAACTGGAATAACGTTTTCCTTCCACAAGCCCTTTGGACATAGACTTAAAATGGATCTGCAACATTGGAAAGAATGTGCTGATGTATCCAGAGATACTACAAAATCTGTCACATATCTGACTAGTGCAGCTCAGCCTTGCAGTTGCTAGTTTTGGAGTCAGAAAGGAACATTCCCGCAAGTCACACTGGCCAAGGTCAGTGAGGACTGCCTGCAGTCTTCTGTGGCTCAGGACATGGTTCATTCTTCAGGATCACTTGGGTGCATTCTCCTCTAAAATGTAATGTTATTACTCTTGACAACAGCCTTTGATTTCCTTGATCTTTGGAGATGCCTAGTATTGTTTTTTGCACCAGGTACCTCAGTGTTTTGTAGTAAGCTGGGGAATATTTTGTAGCTTGCAATGGGCAGTAGGAAGGGCAGGTGGAATGGCATCATTGCTCTTCAGAGACTCATAAACTTAAAATTATACTCTTCAAGCCTGATTTTAGACACCTTCATTAGCTATCTACCTTTGAAGGCTATTTGCTCTAGATTTCTCCTACAGGCACTGGAGTGAGATGGACATTTCCACAGCAGTTTTAATCCTTCAAGCCTATTTCTCTCCTTGAACTATGAAAAACACAGAAACACAAGACACAAAAGTAGGAAAAAGAGTTTTCAGGTAGCAATTAAAGTTGCATCTGTGAAATGTGTACCTGGAGAAATCAGAGCTACCATACCTGCTGCATGATGCCTTGCACTTGTAGGGGGCTGAACACAAAGACCCATATGGTCTTTTTCAGGTTTATATTTATCTGTCCTATATCTGGTGGGGGAATGGCAATGACAACTCTTATTGAATGGTCAGTAAAGGTATTTTTCCTACATCACAAAGAGACCAGATATCCAAGTCACTCATTTAAAAACTGTAAGAAAAACAGTGATCAAATAACTCATACAAATTACCAATTTTGTCTGAAATAATCAGAACAACTTGATTAAGTTTGAAATGATGGCTATAAAAGTGCAAAACACATTCTCAAAAGAAACTGAAATATCTGGAAAAAATATTTAAATATAACCTTCTTAATGAAGTATGTTAGTGAAGTAATTTATTGTGATATTTAAGTACTGGGCAATCCCACATAAAGTGCTTAATATAAAATTATGTACAGATATTTGTACTTGCCAAAGTATTCACTTAAAATAAAAGCAGAGAGGAAGCCAATGACTTTACAGTTGACATGGGAGACGTGTCTGTATCCTAGCACCAAGACATTATGGACTAGGATTGAAAATGTAGGCATATGCAATTGCATGCATACATTTAAGCATGCCTAATATGACCACAAATATTTCACATATGCAGGCAAATCATATTTCTGAAAACATACATCGTTAGTTATCTAGAAAAATGCTCTGTTGTCCTCAGGGACCAAGACTTAGCTTCAGCTAAATTTCACCAACAGCTAGTTGAGAAGTCAGAGCAATAGGTGAGACTCAGAAGGAAGAGGATGCTCTTGGAAAGTCATGTTCTCTTGCAGGTCCTTTATTAACAATGATTGTTCAGAGAGTTTTCTATTTCCTTCTCAGCTTCCACTACCTATTTTTGCTTGTGTGTTAGTTATGAATGCTGTCTTATCTGTCCTTCACTGTGGAAGAGCTCTAGCTTTCTTTCTCCCTTGTTGTTAGACAAGTAACAATCCACTACTTAGCATGCATATATCATGTACAAAGGAATTAATAAAGTATATGGTGTAACTCTCCTTGACTGGGCCATTTTCTTCTGGCATTCCCTAATATCTAGAAAAAGACTGTGTGCAAGCAAGATATACTCAGCTAAATAATGTACAGCAGTTATTCATTGGCTAACACACACAATAGGAGGATGGTTAAGCTTCCTGAATTGGCCATTTACATGTGTTAGTAAGTCATACTTCAGTGTACACATTTTAACTTCAAAAGCCAGTCCTGCATGTTCATTGCATGAATGAGGAAATGAAAAACTTTATGCAGTGGTTTTAAGGCACTTTTTTTTTTTTCCAAAAAATCACCTTTTAATACTGTCTCTCTGCTACAAAGAACCACCTTTGAGAGAAATGCCTTTCAAGCAGCCCATGTTTGCATGAATATGACAGTGTCTTTGTAGCTAACCGATCTCCGCTGTTATTTTTCCCAGTAAAGAATGGCAAAACATGCAGGAACCTGATTGGTTGGCATGGATTTTGTTTGCTATAATAAAATACAACAAGGGCTGTCAAGACTTATTGCTTCAAACGAAGAGCTGTGTACAGCATGGTTCCCCATAGCAGCCTGCATATGGAACCCTTTAAACATTCTTAAGAGACCCATTGGGGCTTCTAATTATTGTGAAACATCTCCTGGCAGAACCATTCCTACCCTTCCAAGAATGCGTTGTAAAAATAATTAGATGATGAGATTTAGATCGAAACCGCTAACTAGTGATTTAAGAGTTTTGCTCGTACCATATAGAAAACTAAGGAAATGAAACACTGAAAATCTCTTCACATGAAAGGAAAACAATCCTTTGTGGTTCACATTTTGGGGGAAGACAGAGAATGAAATTCTCTTTTTCCTCCTTCCTTCCCCCCCAACTTTAATACTTTGTTTCCTGTGGTTACATGAGGGGGTGGAGATGATTCTTCATTTTCTAAACATTAAACCACTTGAGAATCTCTCTCCATTTCTGGGGAGCCTGCTATTAGAGAACAACTTGAGGAGCTTGCTTTAATCAAGCTTAAAAGCTACAAAGAATAGAATCACATTTTATGGCTTTAGAGGCTAAACCAACATGTAGTCAATTAGGTGACATCACTTCTACAAAAAAAAGCAGAACATCTTTGTTTAATCAAAACAAACAAACAAGATTAGAAGTTTAAGTGCTGCGATTTAGGGAAGATTCACATTTTGAATTAAATCCTAGAGGACTATGGATGTGGCAGTGATAAAATTTAATCACATGAAATCTGGTGGTCAGCTTAACAGTTGTGTTAGTTTAAATGTGAAGATGAGTATTTTTGCATTTTGCCAAGGAAAATGAATTCATAGTGTATGCAGGTGTAATGGATTTAGTGGGTCCTTTTCCTTGTTATTTTCTTAATTAAGTCTTCAAGTTGAGCTTTTCAACACCTAGATCCATAAAATGAATTTAAACAGAGCTGAGGGACCTGTTTACATACTGTATTTTCTATTAGCTATTTGCCACAATGCAGGAGGGGACACATCCTCCTAAATGTTATAGAAAATGCAGAGCCTTCCCTAAAGAGATTACAATACTGACAAGTCAAAGAATAGGAGTGTCATCACACCGCCATCACTCCTGTCATTTATGTTCACAGTTTACATGTAATCACTGAGCCATAACCCTGTGGGTATTCCTATCCAGGCTCTATCTCAAATGTCTTCTTTCACTGTAATGTTTCTAAAATATGACTTTTCCCACCAATCCCCATGGCTGCTACTCAAGGAAGCTCTCACTACATCGTTGGGCACTCAATACTGCTGTGGCCTTCTTCCATGGCCCTCACAAATGCAGTCCTTCCAAATGGCTTGTTCTGATATGCCATCACCTTATTGACACTGCTGCCTCGTTGCAGCCCTTCTCCTGCCCCCTCATACCACAGGGCAGCCATGGATGGACCTTCACCAGCAAGGCAGTTCCCAGCTGGTCTGCATGGGTCCTTCTGCAGTGGGCTTCCTAAGCACCTTTGTTCTTTCATGTCCTGCCTCTCACCTTTTGAAGGAGTTCCCTGTAGGCCTCAAATTACTGGTTTTTTTCATCCCCTCTTTAAGACGCTTTTCTAGTATGATGGATACAGAAAACACTGACATGCTGCTGGCACGTTAAGGCCATTGCTTGTCATGCTCAGAGATACAATGTCATTCAATTCTGATTGTCCTCAGCTGTCAGTCTGTGTCCATTCCAGTTCCCTGGCTGTAGACTCTCAGCTTTCTGCAGAAGGAATTGTCCTCTGTTCTCTTTTAAAGCACCTGGCACAAAGGGCTCTGGCTGCTAGATATACAGCAATACAAATAATCATAAATGAAAATAAATGAGTTGAGAAATTGCCTGCAGTCACACAGCAGGGCAGTGGCTGATGTAAGATTAGAAATTTTGGGACAGCTGGTTGGAAAACATGAGGCTTGGTCATGTTTTTCTAATTGAAAAATCATATTTGGGATGAAAATTTAAGCTGTAGCCGTAAAACTCAGAGGCCTATCTTGTGAAGACTAGTTTCTATGATTTTCTTATAACTGTAATTCAGACAAGTCATACAAAACTGATTTTAGGCACATGGTAAAAGCTGCACCACAAAAATTTTTGTTGTCTTCATTTCTTCTTCTTCTTAACCTTAACGTTTTGCCAGTGTCACATCCTCTCATCTGCCAGAGGTAGAAAATGGTGAGTCACAGCTCTGACCCATGCACAAACCAAGCTTGTTAGTGAAAAGCATCTCTTTTGACCTCCGGGTCACTCTCACACATCAGTGGTTAACTGTTGGCAATAGCTGGGCCTTTCGGGATTGCAGGATAATCACTTTTGTTTTTAATACTGTGTTACTGCATGAGATTAAACAGAAGTAAGTCTGACAGTGTTATGAGAAGTAGAGGACCCAACAACATACCTTAAACCCAACAAGCTGTACTATTCACTGATCTGACTGACTTTAAAGTGCAAAGGCTGAAGTTTAGTCCAGAAGTTACTGTTTGCAGTTTTGCCAGCAGCACTATTTATAGTTTCAATCAATTTGAAATACATCAGAGTTGGACAATGTTGCTGTACATGTGTGCAGGTGGAGAACACATTTATATCCATCTACAGCCTGTACGGTCTCCATTCCACAAAATTGTCAGAGCCAACCCCTCTGAATAAGTTTAACTAATATGCTTAAAGCCTCCTCATCCCCAGGAATCAAGAGAAACTTAACTGCTTCACGGATTAGGGATAGTGCTTGGAAATAACTTCCTGACTGTTCAACTAGCCTCGTCTCCTTAGCTGATAAGAGCAAATTTACAGTCTTCATTTAAGGACAGAAAAAGAGAGATTTCATTTTACAATGTAGCAAAATTCTCAATGAGTGGAAGCATTAGGCTTTATGACAACTTCCAGGTAAAATCGGAAACACACTTCTGCACAATGATAAGACAAAGAATTTAGGTTCATCAGATTGTGTATTAGACATGCCTTAAGCTGAAAAAGAAAAAAAAAAAAGAAAAAAAAAGAGCATTTGCAGGTACTTGTTAGTTAAAGTGACAGCAAGATGTTCATCTCATCTAACCCAAGCTGTCTACAGCTGCAGTTGTCCATAGATAAGATGATTGCTCCAGACTGCTTAACAGCGAAGGAAGGAAAATAAGCACTTCTGAGGCAAGATTCATGTGATCCATATTAGAAAGCTACATTAAGATTACATGAATCACAGTGGAGAAGAGACTATGTTCTTCATTAATTGTAAAGGAAGTGTAGGCAAGTAGCTCAGACAAAGACATCAAGATTTAGTCACAACACCTTTCTCTGGACACGTCAGACAGATGATTGTTAGGGAGCAGGCTCACTGTGAACACCATTTTGTCCAGATGAGGTTTTCAGAAGAGGCTGCTCGGATTTTTAAGTACCTATATTTATTTGTCTTTTACTAAGAAAGCCTTTTATTGTTTTGCTAAAATTTTCTGCACTGACCATTTTTCAAGTGCTTGCAAAATTTCAGAATTTAGCACCTGTAAGAAACTTCAATTCTTAAACCATCCTTTTGGTAATTCAATGATTTGTAAACTGTAGGTTTTCAGAAGATGAAATATCTCTCAAAATTTTCATAGAAAAACTAAGCACATGTGCAGTCATATGCACTGTCAATGTCTATAAGTCTTGCAGACCTTGGTAAACGTTTCAGCTAGCCCGACCTGAAGCCCTAAGTTCATAGTGAAGTATTTTGTGCAGAAAGGTTTAATAAAAGCAGATGATCAATTGCTCACATTTATCCTCCAAGTGAGAACAAAATGTGATGGAATTGAAATCCAGTTGTGAAAACCTAGGTTAAATGTTAGGAAAAACTAGATAAACTCTGAGGGAAGTGGTGCACACTGCCAACAGGGGTCATGGAATCACCATTACTTGAGTATTCAAGACTGGGCCACCCATCTATTTGGGAATGGCTCAAGAGTAAAGCAATCAATCCTACTGTGATGCAGGGAGATGGACTTCTTGACCTACCAGCAGTATCTTCCAGGCTAAATGAGCCCATTATTCATGGGGCTAATAAAAAGTCAAAGGGGAAGCCTTCGGGGGGGGGGGGGGGGGAATATCAGCACTTAGAATGTGTGATTTGTGCCTTTTCTTTACAAGACTTGCTTTAAATACCAGATAAAAGGAAAAAAAAAATCAAAAGCAGTGCATCTACTCTTTTTTTGTTTGAAATTACGTTTTTAAAACATTAACTTTGTGAGATAGCTTAGCATAGATTCAGATCCAAGTTTTACACCAAATCTTTTCCCTATAGAGGGATAAATCAAATCTTGATAGCAACAACTACTCTGGAACTATGCAATTTCTTTTTTTTTTTTTGTCTCAGACCTGTCAAATATTGAGAATATAATTTTCCCTCTTTTCCGCTATCCAAAAGCATGGATCTATTGTCTCCTGCTTGCATCAAAACTGTTCTGAGGCAAAATTCTTCAGCAAAGTATAAAAATTAGATACTTAACGTGTTGGGTATCACTCAGTTCTCCAGCTGAGTAGTCAGAGTGGTGGTATAAAACACTCCCTCCTCTTTACAGACTACAGAAGGTAAATTCAAAGGACAGAACTTTAATTCATTTCAGACTCCAAAACCCTGTTCAGTATTTACCTGTGAGTTTCAGGGCTGAGAAGTGTTAACATACTAGAGTGCTATTTTATCAGGCAAGACGAACACTCCTTTTGCCTGTAAATTCTACTTCAATGAGATAAAAATTAATCTGGTCAGTAGGTGAACTCTACTCTTGTATGATGCCTGAATTTCACACAAAAGAGTATCCTACTCTAGCAATCAAGTATTAGATCAGTGTAATTCCAGTTCCTGGGAATATCCCTCTGGCAAAAGAGGGAGATATTAGTTAGAATAAAAAAAAAACCCAAATATTAATGTCTTTGATTATTATGTTACATAATTCTAAATGTACAGTGGCAGGAATTATACACCTCTATGTTTTAAGTCCCATTACATGGAGGTAACATGTAGTAGTGTCAGTGTAACATTCCTATGTATTTTCAGAACCCCTTAAGAACAGTTTTATTTCCTGGAAATTATTGTTATAGAGCTGATGGTAATCAAAATTGTAAGCCGGTCTGTGACAATGTTCTAACAAGTCAGTTCCCAAATATTCTAGCAGTCACTATTTCAATACAACGTTTAATGCCTAACTAAAGAATAAAATAAATAAAAGCTGCAGCTGTTGCATTTGAGCCATTCTAATACTTGCTTTCCAGTTAAAATGTTATACAATTTTCTAAACCTTTTTAACCTCAGCAGCAATATTCCAAACTAACATTTTATTCAATTAAAAAGGAACATTTAAAAACAGACAATATTTTTTAAGTATCTTAGCAACAGGTGATTGAATCCTTGCCTGGAACTATGAGACAAGTTTTGCCAAATGGGCTGCATTCTAACGATATCTTTCATATAGCAAATGGAATAAATCTAATATTGTTTTGGACAAGTTACATAAATTACATCATAATACAAAATTCTTTATGTGTTTTCAACAACAATAGATGACAGAGCCGTGAAAAAAGTGAGAAAAGAGTACATGAATCGGTCCTCTCCAGCTGTGGTAGTTAAAATCAGGTAGCGATTTCAGATACTCGGCCCAAAAATCTTTGCTTGAATACTTCTCCCACTTTTCACACATACAAACAGCATACAAGCTCCATGCTGCCCCCGAGGTCATTTCATGGGTTAAGAGGGGGTCTTTAAGGAAAGATCCATGAAGAATGTTGATACGATACCTTGTCTCTCTCTTAAAATGTCTTCTGAGGAGTGGTTGAACGAGGATGTGACACTAAACTTCTGCAAAATCAGCATAGATCACATATAACCTTTTGATTTTGAGAGAGATCTCTGGAGATTGCTCAGTAATTCTGAAATATTACCCTAAAATATTGAGTGTCCGGTATGAATATCATCTATTATGTCATAAACCCTTAGCCTAAAGAAACAAAGCAAAACCAAAAATGCTACCACCAGAGCTTGTTCTTGAGTTGAAGCTTGCTGCTACACATGTATATGACAAAAAAATGTTCCTTTGCAAGATATCAGTCCAATACTGGTGAGTAGAAACTAATTGTCTATGACCAGAACAGTAAGAATGGGGTTGAGCAATGATTAAGCATTATGGGCTCAACTCTTTCAGAGATATTGCAGTAACAATAAAAACACCTCCCTTTGGTGTAATAAAAGAAAAGCTTTTTCCACAGTGGGCTCAGAGTGCAAATGCATCTGTAGACAGAAGGTATTTTGCCTCCCAGCCCAATATTGTCCCCATCTTAATCACAAGCCTTTTTTCTGTTTCCAGAGATCCATGCTTGCTTTTGCCTCCTTTGCCAGGGGAGTTCTTCGGGTAAGGCCAACAACATGTGCTGTGACCAGAATGCTCTACGTGAAGGAAATGTGAACTACTGCAGACATGGAATTGTGACATGACCACTCTATCACCATGACCAATCAGTTGTCTGTTAACAGCAGCACAACTTCTTACTAAGGATACCATTCACTCCCCTACTCTCCCACTGAAAAATTCTTCACAGAAAAAATGATAATTAGAATGGAATAGAACTGAAATTTCAGTTGAAAGTGACCTACAGGGATCAAGTGATCATCCAGTCCAGCTGCCTGACCAGTTCAAGGCTGACCAAAAGTTGAAGTATGTTATTAAGGTCATTGCCCAAATGCCTCTTAAACACTGAGAGCCTTGGAGCATCGACCACCCTGTCCAGGAAGCCTGTTCCAGTGTCTGGCCACCCTCTTGGTAAAGAAATGCTTATTGATGTCCAGTCTGGACCTCCCCTGGCACAGCTTTGAACCATTCCCACTCATCCTCTCACTGGATCCCAGGGAGAAAATATCGGCACCTCCCTCCCCACTACGCCTGCTCAGGAAGCTGCAGAGAGCAATGAGGTCACCCCTCAGCCTCCTTTTCTCCAAATTAGATGAGCCCAAAGTCCTTAGTCGCTTCTCATAGGACGTTTCTTCCAGCCCTTTCACCAGCTTTGTTGCTCTCATCTTCATGCAGTATATTAAAGTTGTTATCCCATCTAGGGGAATGTCTTCAAGCCTAAAATTATAATAGTTTGCAACTGTCTATCCTGACTCTCAGTTTTCTTCCACCCAGTATGTCTCATCTATCTACCATTGGCAAAGTCCTAAACACATCTAATACTCTTCCAGGAAAGCAGCAGATGTTGTTATGTCTGTGCTTTTTGTTGTGAAACTGAATGTGTTCTCCATACACAAATCATAGAAATGGAACTTCTTTGCCCTCCAACTTCCGTCTTATAAGACTGCTCAGTGTTTCACTGTCTGGCACTAGCAAAAGTCAATAATTAAAGATTGTGCATAAAGATCATTAAAATCAACTGAAAAAAAATGAGATAAGTGAAAGATCTTCAGTGAGTTAATTCTTTTTATTATGAGCAGTATGGTTTAATAAATAGAATATGGGACTGAAGCTAAAAAACTCTGGGTTCTATTTCTAGGTTTGCCTTTATTTGCAAAGGAATGTTGGCAAATCACTTTTCTTTGCACCTGTTTCCCCTTTGTAAAATAATATTTCATTTCTTTGACCTGATCTTTCTAATCTCCATAAAACTTAAATATTATTATACCACAATCCTTCAATAAGTCATCTGCTTTATAAAAATCCAGTTAAAAAATAATTTGTGAAAAAGTCCAAGTATATTGTACTTCAAATTGGCTTTTTTTCTTTTCTTTTTCTTTTTCTTTTTCTTTTTTTTTTTTTTTTTAAATTGACCAGAGTTCAGTTTTAGCTTGGAAAGGAATATTAAGGATATGTATGTATTTATATGGGTCACAATTTCTCAGGAGGTTCTAATATGAACGTATGTGGAATGTTACATATTTGTTATGCTGCTTAAAACTATATAAGTGCTAGTTAAAGCAAGTGAATATTTGGAACAATAAGGTAATTCTATACACTTTAAAATTAAAACAATGGTATACATTCTGTTACTGCCAGATTCCTGTCATCCTTTAATTCAGCTTTTAGTCATATGATATCTCTAATGGGATATTTTCAGACTTTTAATGTTGAAAACAAGTTATAAACAATATTCATACCAGCTGTATCATTGGGAGGTAAATGAATCAAGTATTTCAGTGCAATAAAAAGAAATAAAAAATGAGATATAGCTGAAAATAACATGGAGACAAAGACTTACTTTCCCTTCTTCCCATATCTTCATCACAATTCAAAAAGCTTCATCATTTCAGAGGTAAGATTTCCATACACAGCTAGTCTGTGAAGAATGAAGTGTTTCCCACTTCATGTAAGTGAAGAACATTGTGTCATGCTGAGCGATGAACCATCTCTTTTGCCACTGACAGTGTGTGCTATGCCTTCGAATGTACAGCAAGATGTGTTAATGTGTCAAGTCACGCTCCCTTGGAATACCTCACTGGGTTTGTAAACACAAGCTCCTGCACATGCACAAGAAAGCAAATCTGAAGAATATGAAGCAGTGTGAGTAGAAGAGACCAAACCAGTTCTGAAGGTGATGTTGAGGGCAAAAAGGTCTGGAACAGAGACCTGTAGAGAATCACAAAAATATTTTTTTTCCATTCCAGAAGCTGATGCCTGAAGGACATGTACAGATGGTATGCATCCGATAAAGCCACAGGGGTTTTTGATGGGTCAGTGGTAAAGAACCTTAAACAGACCAGAGAAGCTATAGGTCTGTATTAAGGTCTCTTTAAAGTCTGTGTTTGCTCATTCCAGAACGCTAATGATGAGAAATTTTAATGGGGAAATGGGACGAACATCTTATCTTATCTTACTGAATGTCTACGCCATTAGAAGAAAATGGAGCTCACAGCAATTGCCAAGACATCCTGTGAAGAAAAGGGTGAACTTAATCTGAGGATAGGTTTGGGAATAGATACATAGGTTAATCATCACTTATTTATCCAAGTCCATTTAAAAATTTGCAAGACTTCAGGGAAAATAAAAGTTCAGTTAAAATTATCAGCCTGGGCTTATATTTAAAATGGTTAGGATTTTGATGAGTAAAACCCTCTGATGTAACATACTGCTTTATTTTTAACTGATTTATTAATCAGCTAAAGAAACATGTCTGTTTGCTTAAGTACAAAAGCACTTCATCCTTGCACCAGACATAAGCTGAAAAGAGATTTTTGCATGAGCTTTTCAGTTGTGCTCTCATCCCGGATGACTTCAGTAGGAGATATGCTGGCGCTTGAGCTCCAAAAGCTGCCCCTAAAACAGCTCATACATTCCTCCCTGACTGTAGCTTGAGAAATCTTCACTCAGGACAGAATTATCAGAAAGAACAATATCCAGCTGAGATCCAAGGTGGATGTCTCGCTAGCTGGATCGCAGTCTTTCCAGAAGAGAAGCACACACCTCCAGTTTTTCTCTCTTCTCTTTCTTGTGCCCCACCAAGGGAAGACCAGGACTGGGATAACTAAGTCTTTACTTTTCCCAGGACATAAACCTTTTTTGGTTCTTTTTCTGATTTGCTTTAATATTCAAAATGTAAAATATAAATGTCCCAGGTTGTCATTTAATAAAAATGATCTTGTCAGCTCTTAATAATTTCTTGGAAAATGGCAGAATTTTGGTTAGAACTGGAGCTAGTCTTGTGATTATACAAAAAATTTCAGGCCTGCTGGTCTGCTTGGAGAAACTCTCCTCCATTTTGCTTTCTGTCCCACTATCTGGTTCTTTTAGTCAAACAGCTTATTAAGGGTATTCACCAAGGAAGACAAATTACCTAAGCAACCAGTCAGCAGTCTTACAGAGATGAGAAAGGACCATAAAAGACCACTATCTCTGGACACCTTACTTATTCCTGGTTCCCCTCTTTCGAAAAGGAAAGTTAGTTCCTGCACGCTCTTTCTTCCTCTGCTCCTATCAGCTTTTGCAACATCCAGTACAAAATGGAGGGAAAAGGTGCCTGTTGCTGTTTCCTTTTCACATCTTGACCCAATAACAGTGTTTGCTTTGAAACATCATTACATTTAATGTTACTGACACAAGTCAAAAAGCCTACTTTTACTTTATCTCACAGTTTCATTCAGACTTATACTGGTGGTCATCTAAATGAATTAAACACAGTGCTTCAAACTCATCTCGTATAAAATAAAGGTAATTTTCCTTAGCAGCTTTTGTAAAAGTACTTTTCAATCTACCGGTGGTAAAACAATAAGAATATTTAGAGTATTAACCAGCAACTTTTGATATAAAATTAATGACTGTCTATAACATTATGATGTCATTGGAACAATCTGGAGAAATCTACAGACCCATAGAAAGTATTCAGTTAGGTTTTTTCCTATAATCTGACAAGATAATATTTTAGAAATCAGAAGCCTATATTCACATGCCCGTGTTTTAATAATATTGTATTCTACTTTTAAATAAAGGAAAAATTAAAAAATCTTTCCCCTTCAGTAGTGGCAGTGGAATAGTCTGCTGGAAGTTCCATTCCATGAAGTGACATTTCTTTTCCAAAATGAAATGGCTGAATGTTCTGCCAATCACACAGTCCAGTTGGCCAAATAGTCTCTATTGCTTTGTACAGGAATATGGACACGTGTTCAACGCTGGGCACTTTTGAGAAATTCAGTTTAGAAAATATCACTGACCAGTACAACAGACTTCACCATCTGGAATTTGCTAAACCAGCAATATTCATTCCTCATGTTGTTTGTACATCAAGGTGGTTCTTGATCCTAGCATGCACATCTTTAAACTGAGGTAATTTTTCAGGAAATACTCCCTTTTCAATTTATTTGTATGTAAATGTTTAAAGCTATTTTTTCCTGTATTTTCAGATGCATAAAATCATTGCCCTCTCTATGGTCTGGGAAAGTGTGTTTTTGGAAATGGCATCAGCATTATTTTCCTTCCATCATTCTGATCCTCTGAGCAGACCAGGTAAACAGATGTAGAAGATGCATACAGAAAAAACAAACTGTTAAGATCCTCTTCATCACAGCTAGGTGAAGAAGAGCCTCTCCACTATTCTGTGCTCAGTCCCTAGAATATTTTAAAAATAATTCTTATTTAATTTAAATTAGATACAAAATACTTCTGAGTTGCCTATTGTGGTTTAGGGAACTGGAGGACTCAGTATATACAGCTTAGTAACTTCATTTTCAGCTCTGAAATAAGGTATTAGGGTGGACAACATTTATGCATGAGTGATTATGAGCACCCACAGCTTCATCTGATTCCAGCTGGTTTTATGCAGTGCTCAGCTCCTCTGAAATTCGGATCAATATTAACTACCTACTAACTTCAACCTCTGAAGTCATAGAGGAGAGCAAAGATCTCAGGCTGGAGAAAAGCCAAAGGTTTGTTCTTTAAAAACAACATTTTCTTGCCTGTAAGACACCTTTCAATGTGCCTTTCAAGCATAAATTGTCCCTAAATTTCCCTTTATTTTGTCTTTTTTTTTTTCTTTTCCATTTTGTTCTATGGGGAGGTTTTGGGGTTTTTTGGCTGCATTTCTTTTTCTTTAAAAAGCTGAAGCCTGATTTCAGTTGCATTAATCCAGAGGATATCTTTGGGAGTAGATTCCAGACAGCTGACTGTGGAGAAAACAGATCACGAGATGAAAACACATGTTGCTTGTGAGGCACGTCACCCAGTTAACTGTGATGCAGAACGGAGCTCTGCAGGCCACTACCTTGCTCTCTGTCAGGCAGATGAAATGGTGGTAAGAAAGAGCTGCTTCTGGTAGGCAATAGCAAAGCCCTGGGAGGGGAAATTTGAAAGGGCAGCAACAAAGGATGGAATGGCAGGAGGACCCCAGAGGTAGGCATGAGAGGCAGTAACAGCATTTTGCATGAATCAGCTCATGATAAGGATGAAGGAGGAAACAGTGGATCTTACCCAACAGCAAGGTGGAAAACCCAGTGCAATATGCAGTGCCTGAATGTGGAGGAAGCTGTAATGACGCTGTTGTACAAGACGCTACATTGCTACTTAGCTCTAAGTGAACTGGAAGACTTAGACCTGTACACAGGAGAGCTATAGATATATAGCATGGTGTGGTGTATGCACTGGCTCACTCACTCAGTTCTTGGAATGGGATGACATTGTCCTCCGTTTGTTTGGCTTGCCATACAGATGTGATCCTTCAGTTTTCAGCTCTATGAGTAGTTCAGTGACTGTTCCAGCCCCATCCTTTTGCAATCAATTACTTAATGTAGACAGATCCTAATAATTTGTGGTTTGTTTTTTATTTTTTTTTAAATGCCCTTCTTACAGATACTAGACGCATTAAGTTTTGATGTTTTGGATTCAGAGGAAAAATTTGGCCAAAGGTCATGCCTAGTTATAGGAAAGCGGTCACTTGTCAATAATTACTCATCAGAAGACCCTAAAAAATATGTTTGTATTTCATGCCACCATAGTCTGTATTATTTGTAACTTAAGTCTTGATCTTACATTTTCACCACCTGGATGAGTACTTCATCTGCATTTGCTGGGACTCTGAATACAATAGAGTGAAGGCTATATTCACAGGTTTGAATTCATACATATAGTTTTACCCGTCAAGTATCCTGTTCAATCCTTAATAACCTAGTAGTCACCAGGTATCATCACTAAGGTATTATCATTAAATGTGGTCCCCTCATCAAAACTCCATAGTCAAACACCCTGAGCATTTAAAGCTGTAGGAGACAGAAAATGACACTGGAATCAGGATCTAGCATTTGTTAGTAAATGCAATGTTTTTGAAATTACCAAACATTTCAGCGACAATATCAGAATTAAAGTTGAATAGTTCCTAGCTGCAAGACCTACAGTGTAAGTGCTGTACAGGCTGTGTTTGTGGTCTACAATAGGAACATATTTTAATGTGCTTTTCGATTTTAAAATTTACATGGAAATGATGAGGACACTAGGAAATGACACACAGTCCTTAAAATCAATTTGTGCAAGCAGCTAGTACATATACGATGCAGTCAAACTGATGAAGCTTAATCTGAAAGTGACTTGTTTACATAGTTGCTGATTTTAAAATGTTAGAAGGCAGATAAAACCTCCTCCAGACTGGTTGTATAGTTGAGATATATTTGCAAAATGCTTTCAGAATGAAAAAAATGAATGAAATAGATAGTAAACCATAGTGATTTCTGAAAGTATTATATGTCAGTGATACCTACTTTGTTCCTCTCACTTTGGACCTCACGGACTGATAAGGAAGGAAAAGCATTATAACCCAGAAGTAAAACTGTTTCATGATTATAACCCTGACAACCTCCTCCTAATGAGCTTCCCTGCAGATAGAGAGAAGAAACAGCTTTGATCTCTCAAAGTGAAGGATCTGAATGAACCACTGTTTTAAGGAAAGGAATCTGATTAGGTCTACTCTCCTAGTAATCAAAGTCACAAGCTACCATTTGAGGTATTTGCGAAATTCAGATAAGATTAGTTGCTCCTCGGATAAGCCACTGCAGTCAGTAGGAGCTAATTTTGTCTGGGATAAAACCACAGGAAGTATCACAATGGGAAATGAAGAATAATCTTGGTGAATATTTTATAGGGTAGAGCACCTTCTATTAGAAAATATAAATCAACTTTAAAGGTTTGTAATCACTGTTACGATTAACAGTTCTATCTCATCATCATCATTATTGTTGGTACTTGACAATGTGCTTTAAGCTGTATGAAATTTAAATGAAAGGCAGTCGCATCTCTAAGTAGTCCAAATGATAAAAAGAGGACATATTTATTTCTTATGACAACTCCTTGAAGTTTGTTAAACTGTCTTATTTATGCTAGAGGCATATTTGACTTGAGAGTACCTCTTACATTTGGTAAACATGGATACTAAACAGATGTACATATGTATATAATGAATAATGAATAAGCTGATAACTTATATCAGTTTCCTTCCCCTTATCATTTCTTTGCTGCACTGGAAATGGGACAGAATGGCATCTTCAGAACTGTCAGGCTGGGAGGCAAAAATAGACATATTGGAGCTTATTTTAGATCATTTATGGAAATGAATTTTTAGAGAAACGGGGTATCTGAATGAGGAGCACAAGAATATCTCTGCCTGAGAAAAAGTATTTTCTGAACTGAACTAGAGGTCAGGTTCGGGTCAGAGCACCTCCTTGCTGCTGTTTTACCTGAGGGCAGCAAACAATACATGCAGCACGTGCCTTTTTTCTGATTGACAGTTTTAGCCGGGACACCCTTGAAAAATGAAAGTGGTGATTCAAATATACAAAGGAAGTAAGATGAATTTCAATAAGGTAAAAGAAAATCAAACTGTTAGTTTTAGATTATTCTAAATTTTTAGAATTTGTAAAGTAATAATAATTGGTTTGTTAAGTAAAAAACAAACTGAGAAAAATATCTTCAGCAAAACTCTTTCCATTGCTAAACAGGAGTATTCTTCTGAACAGATTCTCACACTTAAGGGTTGTACAAAGGACCCAGAAATGTTTTTTTTTTTTTTCTTTTGAAACTATTATAAAACACCTACGTTAATTTCCATCAGATTTTGAGTCAGATTTCTAGGAGGTGAAGGGGGGTTGTGGAGATCAGTGACTCATTTCAAACTGTCACTGTTATTTGTGGTCAGCCAGCAGCAACTGATAATGGAGTATTATCTGCTGAGAGAAAAGGAGGGTAAGAAAGGGTTTATGTTTTGTTGTTCTTTAAAATGAATTACCCCCATCAGAATGCAGCCTTGAGAATTTAATTAAGCAGCTGCCTAAATACTGATATTTAAGGATGTTAGGCATCCCATGTCAGCCTGCTAAACAAATGGCACAATAAAGATGCAAACTGCTTTGTCTGGTTGAAGGCTGAGCTTTTTCACTACTTAGTCCTCAAACCATCTGGCTATGTTTGGAGAATGTGGGATGGTAGCTGCTCTAACTCTTATCTAAGGATAAGACTCTCACTGTCAAACATGTGCACCAGAAAGCAAATATTACACTCTTTTAGGCTTATAAAGTCTTGTTTCTCTAGTGACAGAATATGTTCTGAAGACAATAAATCCCAGGGCCTAAATGGTAATATTTTTCAGTGATCTCAAATTTCCAGATCTTTCAATGCCAGTTCAGAAACAGTGACATTTCTTCAAGAAGCAGTATTCATCCAGTTATACTTAAGAGGACAAAATAATCTGAGGTTTCTCGATTATTACACAACTCCAAATTTAAAGAGGGGCGGATTTTCAACTCTTTCTGAATAACTGGGGCTCCTTCCAAGTGGGTTTTTCATTGTATGGGGTTTTCTTTCAGCTCAGATACCTGAAATTAAAAGCCATTTGTAAAAATGTTGGCTCTACGAACTCAGTTTCACATCCCGTCACCACTTTGCCCCTGCCAAAAATCTCACATCACTTCATTTCCTTATATTCTTACTCTACAGTACCAGTCTGCACTGCTTCCACTTTCATTTCTAACCATGTTCTCCACACTGCCACTTCAAATTAGACTTGTTTTCTCGCACTGCTCCTCATCTGACACGAATTCTTCACTTTCCTTTCAACAGACAATTTTTTCTGATAACCTCTTAGAAGAAAATTCACATGCAAATCCACATTATGTAGCAGCCTTATTTCTAACTTCTACATGAAAAATTAATTGAGTGTAGGAAAAAACCAAATGTGCTAGTGACCTTTGTAGAGATGCCTGGATACACGGAAGAAGAGCTATATGAACACACCCATGATCTGTGTGAATCATTAGCAGTTCTTCATGGATTAGCAAGGGGCCACAAACTACAGTGTGGGTGTCACCTGCCAAAATTATTTACCCAGACTATTGTGACTTAAAAGAGAGTTTCAGTTTGGACAGATACAATTCTTCAAAAAATTTGGAGGAAAAATATTGGTTTTGTTTGAATCTAACTGTGTATATTCCTATTAGTGACTAATTCAGTGTAATAGGAGCAGATAAGTATATTAAAGCTTCTGATGCACAGGTCTCTCTTATATGAGGCTGAGGAAGCTTCTTCAGACTAGATTTAGCCTATTCAGCGGGGCTCACTGTTCCCACAACACATGCATTTCACAGCTTTCTGGGAGAAAAACTGTTCAGTGGAGATCATAGATGATGGGTTCACACATCTGTAAAAGTGGGCATCTAGTACCAAATTTCTTATTAAATTACAAACTAGTGTAAAAGCACTACCTTGATTTTTCTGTTGAATATAGTTTGCCTTTTCTGGCACTCTACTCATAATTTTTTTCTGCTTTTCAAATTCATGCATTTCTGAAAAAGAGTTAATTACTTTCCAAAGTCCATTTTTCTTTTAACTTTTTTTATGAAGTTTGGAAGAATTTAGTTTCTTCAAAAGAAAGGTGTGCACCTGATGTTGACCCTTCAGACAAAATGAGATAGGATTTGTCTGTTGATTGCAGGAACGTAACTCTCACCAAATGTTTCTACTGAGGTTTTTTGTTGTTTAGGTGTTTTTCTCTACTGGAAGAAAGAAAATGCTTCTTCACTGTATTTCTGCATTTGGCTTTGAAAAGGGCAGGCCTCTGCCTCCAAAGGGGAGGATATTTCAGCCTTTTTATATTGGTCAATGCTTGATGGAAATAATGAGGTTCAGAACCTTTGCTGTGAAGCACTAGGGGACACATCTCATATTACAGGACACATTTATGTATATGGATATTTTTTGTAAGCCCAATGGATGTTGAACTAATTTATGTATGTTCCTAGGGTCAGAGATTTGAGTGATACTCCAATACAGCAACGATGAGCCCATCCAGGTGGATGCTGGATGCCTGCTAACTGGCCAGCATTTGCACAACCAGACCTTATGCTTTTCCCATGTATATTATTTCCTGATTTACAACATGAAACAGATTAAATACCAGATAAGCTCATTTTACAGGTGCATAAATATAAAAGCTGCACTCCAAGAATGCACACTGACTGTAGCGTGCATTAGTTTCTTTGGCAAAACTGAGGGGAAGAAAGCACAGCCATTATCTACAGTATATACTTGCATATTCCACAGCAATGTATGTACGCTATAGGCAGAAGAAGACAGGCTTCTTAAACCTGAAAGCATCACAAAGCAAGTGAATATTGAGCAGTCTGGTCCCAAATTACCACCTTATGCACTAGTTCAGTATCAGTGGTCATATTCCCCAAACTACATCTGTAAATATATTTTAGGTATAAAGCAAAAGCCAGCTTTTGCTATTGGGTCTCAAAGAATTGTCCCAAATGCAAAATCTTTGGAACATCCGTACCCAATACTGACACACAAAGAAATCTGGTTTGAGAATTGATTTGGCTGAACCTGGTATGTAGTGTTGATAAATTCGTATCAAAGGGCTGTGGCGATTTTGGTCAGGAAAGCTGACTTTTCTTTGGCTGTTATAACAGCTAATAAGATTTGTAACTGTTGGCTAAGAGGGATTCAGTTTTGAACAGCAAGAAAAATGCATACTTCTTTTCAAGACGAACATAAATTATTACTATTTCTTAAGGAGTCTTCTGTTCTCATTATGTGGCCTATAAGAACTTTTCTATCTGGAAAATTACATATAGCATACAACAAAGTGTGGGTTGTTTCTTTTTTTTTTTTTTTCTCAAGGGGCTTAAAATTGATCTTGTATTAGTAGGTTAAACACATTCACTTCTAGAAGACATGACAGCCTGAAGTAAAAAAACAATTTATAGGTGAAAGGGTTATCAACTGAAGAAAATTGTCCTGACACCAGTCTCCTGCAATCGTGGGCAGATGAATTATGTGATTTTAGATGAGATCTCTTTAGTAAATTTTCCAGGCTAAAACAAAAAAAAATTAATATTCATTTTTCAGAAGAATTCCTGTCTTGCATTTGTCCCCCACATAAGCAAAGAAATAAAATTCTTTGCTTTGAAAAAGAATGTTTTTATAAAAGCCTTTAGTGTTTTCCTGAAAAGAAAGGCCTACGTCTTGTTTTCTTTCTAATTCTAAAGTGCTTGTGCATACACGAGTCTATTTCTATGTGCCCAGACACACATATATTTTCTGTGTATGCATGGAAAATATAGATATCCACACTTGCAGAAAACTAATAGTTAAACAGTCTGGCTTGAAGTCTTTTGAACTACAAACACTTTAAGCAGAATTCATCAGGGTTAGGTCAAATTCTTTGACCTGCTCATTTTTAAACAGTAGTAGATCTCAGTTTTATTAGATGTATTTTACAAAAGCAACCTTGCTGCTGTTATGCAGCAAGTATTGTTTTTGTCTGTCAGCTTTAAACCATGTTTCAGAATATTTGCTTGCTCTTATGGATAAACATTAAAAAGAAGAAGAAGGAAAAAAACCCAAACCAAAACAAGTCTCATCTCTCTCTTCAGCATAGCTGAATTCAGCTGGGAATTCCATACGGTTTTATAGACTTCTCACTTTACTATAGGCCAACCATTCTTCTGTGGATTAATTTCTTCTCCTGTAAGAAGGGGGATTAAAATAGATAGAAGTATTAGTGGAATGCCACGTCTGTGAGTGAACTGTGAGTGGTAGGGATTGAACCAATGCACTGAGCAACTAAAGCTTTCCCTCTCCACATTGAAAGACCCCAAGCTGCAGTCTAAGTGGGAGCAGGACTCTGTAAACCTCTGTAAACCCCCAGGAGTAATTTCAAGTCTCACACTTGCCCACGATAAGCCTTGGATTTGCCTTACAAAGCCTCATTGCATAGAGGAAGATTATGAAAAGGAAGGAGGATAACAGGATCCCTCACTCCACAACAAGGATTAGATGGATGCATCCACTGAGCACCCCTGACAGATAAAGAATAATGGCACCACTTCTAACTTGATGTTTCTTTAATAAAACTGAAATGAAAGTCTCAGCCCAAGCATGGGCTCAGATCAGATAGTTTTGGCAAGCTGAAAAACATCCAGCCCTTTCTCTAGCCCTGAGGCAATGCTACATGTTGACCTCATCCCTCCTACTCAAACTTCCTACCCTCCAAAGCAAAGCAGTGCATTCAAGCCACCCTCAGGCGATGGACCCTGCCCCATGCCAGCTCCCAGGCTGTGCTTAGGGCAGTCCAAGTGAGTGCCCGCTAATCCAGCCAGCCCTGAGCCAAGGACTACATGGGTTAGGTGGCTGAGTTTCCTTATGCAGTTTGTTTTAATACTGCATTCACTGGGTTAGTCCCCTGTCCATCCTTCCTTGTCACACTGGTTACACTCGGCAATGCTGCTTCTGATTTTTGCCTGTTTCCTCTTGGGTAACATCATAAGAATATTTATCACCAAAGAACTGTGTGAATACAACATGTAACAGCACCTGAGAGTTGTTAAATAAAGAGTAGGAACAAGAACCTTGGACTAAATCAGATGTAATACTTAAAGCCTTTGTGAATACTTAAAAGCCTTTGTGAACAAGGCTAAGCCAGTTTACACAGCCATGCCTCAGACGACAGAAAAGGAGGTGGGAGTTAAAACAGAAAAAAATGCAGAAATTAGTCATGAGTGACATTCTAAAAATACAAGCATATGAAAATCTGAGGTGCTTGAAGCTCTACAGAACCATAAGTGTTGTATTGCTGACCTAATCATATCAGGTAGCTGAAGTCTGAAGCACCATATCTGAGTTTCTCTGGTTTTGGTGTCAGTAAAAGTACAAAACCTGTGGTTGGGGAGCAGCTCTGCAGAAATGGCCTGGGGGTCTGGCCAGGGGAAACTGCAGGAGCCAAGGCAGCAGCCAGGGCCACCAGCAGGCTGCAGGCCAGGAGCTCCAGGGTAGGAATCATCCCTGGGACTACCTGCCCCATGAGGAGGGAAGGAGGGAGCTGGGCCTTTCAGCATGGGTAAGGTGCAGCTTTGGGGAACCCAACAGCAGCCAGCCTGTGCCCCAGAGAGCAGCAAGAGGATGGGTAGCTTTCTGCAGTGTTTGGCGAGAGGACGAGAGACAGGAGGTATAAGTTGAAACAAAAGGGAGAGGAGAGGTTGTGCATGCTCCATCCTTGGAGGCTTCCCAGACCCAAATGAATAAGCCCTGAGCAACCTGGTGTGACCCCATAGTAGACCCTGCTCTGAGCCTCCCAAGGTCCCTTCCATCCTGAGTTATTCTGTGATCCTATAATACTACAAGTTCAAAATGAATCATTGGTAATCAGTGTTTTGTGTGTTTATTTGCAGTAAAGGCTCCAACCTTCTTAAATTAATCATAAAACAACATAGTTTTATTAAGGACAGTAACTGTGGTTTTTTACTGTACAACTTTTTTTCTCGCAATGCAAGGCCCATGTTATAAAGCCAACCCCAATTTAGTGTTGCATTTTATGTTCAAACCAGAAAAAATATCAGAAAGAAATAAAGATGAACCAGATCCTCAGCAGTTGCCTAAGTCTAAGCTTATTTCTATTGCACAGAAGCCAACCAAACCAGCAACAGGGTAGTGCCAAAGATCATCAGAACAGTCTGCCAAAAAAAAAGCCTTAGGCCTAGCTGCTGCTACTGGAAAACCCCAGACAAATGCCTGGCAAAGAACTGGCCCCGGACTTACACATTGTTATTGTGGAGGAGGGAATGATGACACAGTTTCCTGCACAATATTTATACACTTGTGCCCTGGAGCCTTGGCTTCTCGCTCCAGTGGATATAAGAAGAAAATGAACTGCAGAAAAGGCATTTCTGTTGCCTAAGGTGTCGTTGTGACTGTTTGTACTTTTTATTCTCTTTCTATTTTACATTAAATTCCTAGATTCCCACAATGATCTTATATCAATGGGAGGATGCCACCATCACACAGAGTTTGCCACCACCAAGAGCAAAGCAGGCAGCAGCTGATGGAGAAATAGGGGCATCAGAAAGGTGATATGAGGTGCCGCACTCAGACAGAAAGAGTACTGAGAATGAAGCCCAGGTCTCCTGACTCCCTCCTATGTGGGCTTCATCCTTCCTACTCAGCTCATTCTCATCCAGATGGTGACACTTATATTGCTGTGTAATTACAGCAAAAGCCAGTCCTTTATGTGTACTACCACATGTAGGCTCCTAGCCTTACGGATGTCTTTTGGGATAAAGGCATATATAGCTTGTACAATTTATGTCAAACCCATAATTCCAATGTCATTTCATATACACACTTGTTACAAGGTCACCAAAGGATATTTCTCCCAGGGCATTGCCTCATTTTCTTTTAATCAGTGTAACTGTTCCTGGATTGTGTGGGGGATTTGGGGGTGGGCTTTCATTGTGAAGTAGATTTAGATTATTGTGAATAAACTGAGGGATTTTGCATTATAGAGAAGAATTGGTCAAACTCTGAGAGACAGAACGTGATCTATTAACAAGATAAGAACAGAAGTAACTGTTTATAAAAGATTTTGAGATTACGCTTAAAACTCTATGGGTGCTTCCTGAAATGAGCAACAAACCTGTCCTTGCAGGTAAAGTAACTTTAATTAAAAGAGCTGCTCTTCAGATCTTCTGAGTGGTGGAGTTATATTAGTATTTATTTTTTCTAATTCATAGGCATGTTAACAAAGTTTAGGATCCTTCTAGGCTAAATTCTGTGCATTGATATATTAGGAGACAGTTCAGCTCAGAAAAATTTACAAATGAAACGGACAAGAAAGGCAAAAGGCTGAAAAAGTGAAAGATGCAACAAGTTATTTTCGTAAGTAATCTATCAGGCTGGCAGCAGAGACTAGCCGCTTTTATGTTTCAGTCTCTGATTAAACCACATTGTCTACTAAAGAAGGAGAAATAGTTTTTAATCTAGAAGAATAGCGTATACAAGGTGAAGTAGATTCTGATTTGTTATATGGATGTAAGAAGGTAAAGTAAATGGGAAAAAATGCCATTTTCCCTACCATACTAGGATACATCCTCAGGTTTGCAATAATAGAAGCATACTAAGCAGCCACAATTGATTCAGTGTGGCAGGACCAGACTATTAGGAGCAAAACCTGTCCCTTTCAAAAGTTTAACCGCTTCTACTAAAGATCTGTCAGCATGACACTTGTTAGCCATCTACTTCTTACTCCAGTCTAATCTAACCTGACATGTATGCAGGTAGTGTGGTGGCAGAATACCAATGCTGGTACTTTTAAAACAGACAGCTGTTTCACTCAGCTCTTATTTAAAGTACATGAAAATTGGTGTTATGCTGTGAGCAAAGGACTGTAGAACAGAGGCCAAAAGAATGCTCTTGAATGAGGTGGAAATGTTAAGTTTTCTTAGTGTTTGCCATGAATTTTGTTCTAGTGCCAGAGCAGTTTCTATGCAGACTTCTTGCAGAGTGAAGCAGAAATGATGGCTCTACTGCAGCTTTTTCTTCAGCCTGTAGCAATTTATCAGCATGATATCAATCTCTGAAATGTCTAGCTGTTGCTCTTCTCTGAAAACACAGTACAGCTAAGACAAAGAGTGTTGCTTTACAGAGAAAAGGCACAGAAGGAGAAACACAGGTTCTAAAATGACAATCACTTTTCTTCATTCTGAAATATTTTTTACTAGAAACAGAAGTTCACAAGCAGGAGAAGGAAACAGAGAAGATGCCATTTCTCTGTCTTGGAACAGCTGAGGACTTCAGCTTTATATACTGCAGGAAAAGAGATGCTATTTCAAAAGTTCAGCGCAAATGAGACCATGTATAAAATAAAATATGTCTCTGTGCAGAATGTCAGAGACTGCTCTGCTGAATTTATTTTTTAAAATAGTTCTTGTTTAAATAAATAGTCCCCAGCTGAAGAGGAGTTATTCCTTCAGTGAGGGCTGAAGGGTTTAGAATACATAAGAATGAGCCATTTCTCCAGGAATTAGAAACAAGAAGCCCACCCCCACCCCCCCAAAATAAAAGGCAATTGAAATATTTATCAGCTAAACCAACAATAACATCAGATACATATAAACACCTCTCAAAAAACCGAAAATATTTACTGAAGGACAGCAGCTATTTGCCTTTGCAACATGTGAGAGACTAGCACTAACTTCCCTCTGCAGAATGTTGCATTAACAGGCTTCCTTTAAAACCTAGTGGGAGTAAAAGAACTCTTTAAAATACACTCATTTTTCAAGGTCAAACCTGAAACTGCACTCCATCCTGTGGCATTTTAGAAGGCAGGACTAAAAGCCCAGTGGGCCTTCCTTGCTTTAACCTTCTTCCTACCTTGGGAATGAAATTTAGTTGTGCCATAGTCTGACTTCTTTTTCACCTAGAGACAAATCCATAAGGGTGATCTCATTTTACCTAACTTAGACTTCCAAGAGTTTTCTGTCTAAATCTAAGTTAGTCAACCTTTGCTCATCATAGCCAAAAGAAAGAAATAGATAACTCTTAGGAGTACAATAATTTCAAACTCTGATAGACAGCTAACTTTCTGCCCAAACTAGGTTATCTAGGAAAAAAATCCTGTGCGTGTCTCAGCTGTGCCCTTACTCCATTGTAGAAGAGACCTGGGTGCTCACCTATCTCCTTCCTTCCTCTGGATTCCATGCAGAGAAAACTTAAGCAAAACCACTCACCACAGGTCAGTTTAGTTGCAATTAGAGATAACTGAGATGATTTGTTGTCTTCAACATATGACATGATTAGCTGTCTCCGAAGAGACATTTGGGGGGTTGGGGGGATGTGGGGGGAGGGGGAGCAGTGCTCAGAGCTAAATGATTGAATCAAAATTAATTTCAACATGTTTGGCATCTTGCACCCCATGATTTACTTACATTATGCCAGACAATTTTTACAATTATTATATTGAATGATGTAATCTTTGACATCAGCGTCCATTACTTAGTGTGTTGAAGTCTTCTATCTGCTTATTGAATTTCTCCTCCATGTGTGAAATAGGTAAATTAATTTCACCTAGGTAAAATCACTGGGAAAAGATAGGTTAGAATTAGTTCACTGGAATAAAAATCTGCACTAATAAAGGTTCTACAGTCAGTAATTAGAAACCCATGAAATTTTCCATTGTACCATAGAAAATAATTATGGGTTTGGATGTTCTTTATTGGATGGTTTTATTTCTGTCATGAAACTTAGTTGGGGTTTCCACTCTGGGAAAACTGTTTAACAGGAATCCCCACTTCACCTGTACAGGAATCAAAGATATGTGACTCAATGGGATGCTTATTAACTAGTTTTCTTACAAAAATGTTTCTTATAGATTTTTAGGGCAGACTTTACTCACAGGTTAGTAGAACATATACCTCTACACAAGTTTCTGAATATTCTTATCATCTAGAATAAATGTAGATTTTTTTTTTCTGCTGTCAATAAAAGCTTCAAAACCAGGTAAAATTCCAGGACAATTTTACAGGATTAACATAAACAAAATGTTTGGATGTGTTTGTCAGAAAAAAATTCATATTTTTCAGTATAGTCCATATATTCAGAAGAACAATGGAAGATTTTTTTATATATATATAGTTGGTTTATAAAATTCTCAAAATTAGTTTTCCGTGTATTAAGTTACAGATTCTGGTACTCTCAAGAAATCAGCAAGAGTAAGACTGTCTGTTCATGTTTGGGGGGTAGTTTGTAGAACAACACCCAGAAAAATGGATACAATCCAGCCTAGGAATTATGCCTTTGAAACAAAATCTGTGGTGTAGAAATGAATAACTACTAGAGCACACGGCTGCCAACTCTGGAATTTAACATTCCACATTTCACTTAACCATAAAAAATGAAGAGGACCCATGTTCAAAGGCAAATGTAGTAAAACATTAAATTAATTTTATAGTGTGCACATTATAGGTCAAGCATGTCTAAAAGTTCCCAAAGCAAACTGCAACAATGTCACTGAAAAATGTTTAACATGGAATAACATAAGCAGAACACAATAATAATGTCTCCTCATTATACTTTTAATAATAGATGAGGTAGTTTGGAGCATATATCAAAATCTTCTCTGGCTTTTTCTGGACTTAGTTCTAATGATTTAACTCACGCTGACTAAACTGTTACTGATAATAAGGACTCATCCAGTTCAGTGCTACTTTCTTTGAGGTAAGTTATTACTCAATAAGAGCATTCCCATTGCACCATAATGTTACCTAACTTTGCATTTCAAATTTTCATCTTTTTTCTTTTAAAAGACAAAACATTTATGGGTATATTCACATTATTTCCCAAACTCTAATGGAAGAATCTACAGCTAGGTTATAAAAACAGGGGTTCCCTAACTCCAAGAATCCAGGGCTACAATTTAGCAGCAAATACTGGTCACAAGTTCAAGAATGAAAAAGTGCATATGTTTTTATGAAACTAAAGACATGAGAACAAAAATAATAATTTCCAAGTTGCCATCATGGTCAGGGGACTGGAGCATCTCCCTTATGAGGAAAGGTTGAGAGACCTGGGTTTGTTCAGCCTGGAGAAGAGAAGACTGAGGGGGGATCTCATCAATACCTATAAATATCTAAAGGCTGGGTGTCAAGAGGATGGGGCTGGACTCTTTTCAATGGTGCCCAATGACAGGACAAGGGGCGATGGGCACAAGGTGAAGCACAGGAACTTCCACCTCAATATAAGAAAAAACTCCTTTCCTGTGCAGGTGCCAGAGCAGGGGCACAGGCTGCCCAGGGAGGCTGTGGGGTCCCTTCCCTGGAGACATTCGAACCCCACCTGGACGCGTTCCTGTGCCCCTGCTCTGGGTGTCCCTGCTCAAGCAGGGGGTTGGACAAGATGATCTCCAGAGGTCCCTTCCAACCCCCACCATTCTGTGATTCTGTAATCATTCCTGAATAACATTCTTGTTCAAAAGAACTAGAAGCATCCATTTCTGTTATTAGTGTATTCAGCTGTCTTCTTTTCTTATTGTAATAATAAGAAAATACAATTCCTATGATAGAGAGTCCCTGAATTTATTTAGGAGATAATGACAGAAGTTTTTAGAGTTACTAGCATATCAAATGCACCAGAAAACCTGATATGAGGAGTAACAGATACCTGATAAGCTAAACATGCAGACAGCCTTGTTATGGTTCTCTTTTTTTCCCCCTGAAATGCTTTGATTCTTCACAAACATTAGATTGTTACCTAGGGGTCATAGATGCTGTCATGAAGTCAATTACATTTTAAACCTAATCAAATACTCTGAAGTTATCATAGAAGGTCTCTTCTCCCAAATTACTACTGATAGAATGAGAGGAAATGGCCTCGAGCTGCATCAGGGGAGGTTTAGATTGGATATTAGGAAAAATTTCTTTACTGAGAGAGCGTTCAGGCATTGGAAGAGGCTGCCCAGAGAGGTGGTGGAGTCACCATCCCTGTAGGTCTTCAGAAAACATGTGGCACTTCAGGGCATGGTTTAAGAGGTATGGCGGCGTTGGGTTGATGGTTGGACTTGATGATCCTAGAGGTCTTTTCCAACCTTAATGATTTTATGATTTTATGATTCTCATCTCAGTTAGTCCAAAAGACTGAAGCACAAAGCCAGGCCTGCATAAAAGCTTGAGGAATACTTGGTTCTGCTGGGGGGGAGGTACAAATCTGGTGCCTGAGGCACCTGAAATTTTCTTTGAGAAAAAAAACAGCAAGGGTTAAAACATAGGGAAAGCTACCATTTGTAGTTTGCATTACCTTTCTTTAGTATAAAGGTTATAAATCAGTCAACAGCAAATTCTAAACACTGCTGACAGTGAGGCAAGTGATAATGGATAGAAAGAAAAAAGAATGAGGGAGAATGATAGAAAAAGGGTAGAACAAGTAAAGGAGGTCATGTGGTCAAGGGAATAATCTAAAGTCGGTCAGTATATTTTTGAAGTGTTTACCTGGATCCCACATGATTGTTCCATGCAAAAGAGCTCAGTATCTCTCAAGTCTTCCTCCTTCACTAATTTTCTGAGATTACACCATGCAGAGAGATCACCTAGGTTATGGCCAGATTAATGAATAAAAATGAAGAGTCAACTATACAAATGTGTAACAGAAATCAAAAGACCTAAGTAGCTGCTAGGAACTTGAAGCCTGGTTCTATCATCACTTAGTAGGTGGGATTTAGATAGCAATCGCTGGAACACAGCAAGATTTCATAAAGGCTCAGAATTTATGAGACTCCCCACTTATGCATAATTGAAAGATTGGGAAAGCTAGCCTGGATTCCAAGATCTGTGACAGCAATCATGCAAAACTCAGTGGATTTGCAACTTGTGAGTGACACAGACATTTTCTTCATTTAAACTAACTTTTCATAATATATTATCTCAAAAAGACATCACAGCATGAAGATTTTGTTATCTAAATTTACGCCTATTTGCACTGATGGTGCTTGGCCTTCGGCCTTTGATACAACAATATAAAGGGTATGAATTCATGCATCACATTCACCTGTGTATTTTTCTAATTAAACATGCCATCAAAACCTGGTGTAAAGCTCTCAAGATTGACCAAGCATGCTTTGTCATGTTCACACTCAAGCAAGTTATCACTGAAGCAGGAGCATTATGAATAAGCCCTAACATAAAGTACATGCTCTGGAAGGCCTCTGAACAATACATTGCAGTAACACAGCATGTACCACTGGTATAAATAAAGTATGGAAACAAAATAAACTCTCGTGCTTCAGGGCATAAATCAACAAAGGCTTTATACTCAGACTAGAAGTTAAAATTATTAAATCTTGCCATTCAGTGCACGTGCATTGCCTAGCTCAATGGGATCACCAGGCTCCTACTGTAGTACTGTGCTGCTGTAGTAACATGCACTACAAAAACAAAGTGTGATAATTGCAACAATAGTTTTTTCATGAGAGTATAAATAAACCTTTCTCTATATGTGAGGAGGTTCAAATGATGATCTTTTGCACTGTCTTCTGAAATATCAGCCATTACAAAATGCCTCCAACTGCACCCTCAAATTCCCAGGTGTCTACACAAGTTACATTTACATTAGCAAGGTTTGATGGGAGTGTATATATTAAGCCATTAGTGTTGAAGATGCAATAACCACATTATACACATTTCAGGAGCTTGGTTTTGAACTAGCTCTGGTTTTGTCCTGTAAATTTCAGCCCATTGTCACTTGCTGAATTTTAGGTGCAATGCCAACAAGCACCCTTTGGTTTATGTTGACCCAAAAATTACTGATTACTGGTGATACAAGAGCACTCCATGATGCAATCCAAGATGCAGTTGGAGGGGTTAACTGGATTATTAGCTTCAGAAGCATGTTCCTGACCTGAAGTAAATTGCTGTTATAGACACACTAGTCTTGGCCTGAGAGAGCACGCCAAAATAACACTGAAGTGCTCCATCTGGAATGCCTGAAGGAAAGTCCTAACAAGCCCCAGGTGTCACAGAGCCTTTCATGCACCCTTTGAAGCCACCAGGAAAACTTACACTCCGGTGCCTCATGACATCAAGCAACCTGAAATGCAACACTGCTGTGGGCATGTTCCTGTGCTGGATGTCTCTTCGAAAGCTGTGTAGCAGAGGCAGCACACAATGCTCTCTCATTTGTTAGTGTCTCCGTGTTACTACACTAGCAAGAGAATGCCCCAAAGAAGAAGGATTCTGCATACTGCACAGAAATCCCATCTCAAACTCTCACTATTAAGGACTAACTATCAAGTCTGGCTCCTTAGAAGGTGTCAGTCCCTCACTGACAAATGGGAAGAGGCCCGTGAAGACAATCACATCTTTCCCTTTCTTCCCATCACTTCTCAGGCTTTCTCAAACCTTGTGCTGCCCTGACTAGGGGTCTCTTTTCTGGTATTGGAGTCTGAGTGCCAAGACCAGGTTTTCCAGAGAAGCCAAATCTGTCTAGCAGCAAGGCACACCAGAGTTCAGGATAGCACCAATACAATTTGATATCAACCCCAAAAACATACATGTAGCCTAAGCCACTGAATCTCTTGCCAGCTTCTGTAAGTAGTTATGTCCAGTGTGTGCTCACAAACGCTAGGCTGCTGAGGCCAGCCCAGGCAGACATGCTAATTCTGGACACACAATGGATTCATTATGCAAGAAAACAAAAGCACACAGGTAGAAAGTAACCTAGTGGGAATGGGTTTAATTCAGGAGAAACCGCATATTATACCACTGGTAAAGATTCAGCCCATCAGTATCTGCCTGCCTTTTTACTGTTACCTTTAGGTTTGAAATTCTGAGAAAGACTGAAAAGCTATGGATACCTTCAGTGATCTTCCAAGCATCTACTGTGGTGACAGAGAACCACCTCACACAGAATAAGTTACGCAAGCATAAGTGCTTTTTAGCTGCTTGCATAGTTTGTCGCTGCTAAGTTCCAGTTCCCTCCAACTATGGTTGCTTAAGAGGCCCTTGCAAGTCTCCTCATACTGCCTGGATTTTGCGGAGTCTTAAACTCAGAGTTGAAGCTGACTCCTTGATGCCTTTCTTTCTAAGGAGACAGACTCATGTGTCAATTGTCTTTTACACACCTCCTGAACAGCTGATGGTTGCTGAGTCTTGGTAATGCTCTTCCTTGGGATCTTGCTATGAGGGTTTACACACCAGAGGACAGAAAAATTGTTGTGGCAACGTTAATACAGTTTTGTTCTCTCTGGGAATAAAATTGTCTAGGTGGACTATGTGTCATCAGCTGCTGTCGTGCCTGGGGAAAAAGGCTTTATATGCAAAATTTCCCAATACTATCATACAAACACACACAGGCACATATTAACAACATTAATAACACATTAGCAACTACTACTAACAGTTCAACCTGTGAACTCTCTTAATGCTGCACAGGGCTTATGAACGCCTTCCAAAAATTAAAATATTAAAGCCTGCAGCCACATGCCAGTGAGATGAAGGGTATTGTGAGGACAATGATGCATGCTGTCTTAGAAGTCAAGCCCAAAAGAAAGTTCTTTTTAGTAACTAAGGAGTCTGAGCCCCTGGGATGGTAGTTAAGATCACCTTGCCCTATGTCTTCTGCCATGTACACACAGAAAATAGTCTTTAGTGGATTCATGTCCTGGTAGAACTTTTCCTGTCCCTCTCCCTCTTTCTTTTGCTATGAAGTAAAGGTAAATACTGTGAATTAAGTAGTCGCATATTTAGATATGTTGGGGAATTATGTGGTACCAGATGGAGCAGATAAACAGTTGTGGTGGGCCCTGGAAGGTTGGGCTATACAGATTTGTAACCTCAAAGTCTATCTGAGAGCCAATGTTGGCATAATTGGGGTAGTTTGGTGAAAACCTATGTTCACGTGGATTCCATGCTGGAGCACCATTATGGGTTCATTCTTCTGAAGTAACAGAGCAGTGCAGCTACATACAGAAGACCGTTGGTCTGAAAAAAACGTTGTGGCTTCTAACTGTATTATATTTAGCAGTCTTTAAGAAACAGTCTTTAAAAATGCAAGAAACATTACTATTTCTTGGAATAAGTGGATTATTTGGAAATTTAGCTGCATATGTAAATTGGAGTTAAAACAGTATTAGGGTTATACATTTTATCTAATTTTTCTTCCATACTGTTCATCAAAAGATAAAGCACAAGAAACCAGAATAGTGACTCAGTCGAAGAAAAACAGTTTTGCTGTGTGAAATTGTATTGTTATCAATTGCTCTATGGATAATGACTTCAACAGACATGTTCTCTCACTTAAATGATTTTCTGAATTTGGGTTAGAGTGCTTATCACTCTGTAAAAGTCATCCATGGTCATTTGGGTCTTACCACTCTCCCTCACTATTTTCACATTAGTTCGGTCCTACCAAGAACATTATTTATGTGCACATCACGGAATAAAGAGTTTATGAACTTTGAACAAGCACAAGAAGAAAAAAATTCGTACTTGAACAGCTCAGTTAACAGATACCTCAAAACAACCTTATTTTTTCCAGCTATCCTTGCTGTCTTAAGTATTTGAAGAGAACATACAACCCCTGCCCCATTGAAGAAATCTTGGATTTAAATTAAGCATGTGCTTAATTTTTGTTCATGGAAAGTAATGTTTCTGCATATTTTTCTTTATAGAGATATGTAATGTCTCTATATTTACTATACTATAGTACACTATATTCACTGTTTAGTATATGCGTACATATGTGTACACAGGTATACACCCATATATATGCACACACAAAATATGCGTATCAGCAGACACAGTTTTGAAACGAAAGGATTTGCACAAAGGTCAGCCCAGCCTTTTGCTCACTGGTGTTTTCACAGTGTACCTTTAGACCCTTTGATGTCAGGGTTTTAGCTCTAAAATGACTATATAACCAAGTTAGGAACAGTGAGCAGAAGCATGAGTTAAACAAACGGGTGGACACAAAAGAGCGTTGCTCAGGTTTGGGACATTTATTTGCATGACTACTTGTTGACCAAGGTGAAAAGTGCAACAGGCTTCTTGGACTGAACAGAGTGTGTAAACAAGCATGAAAGAGAGATTAACTCTCACCATTGAGAAATGTTTGTGCTCTTGAAATCAATGGGTGATTCCTGACAACAAGAAAAGGGCAAACATCTAGACAAAAGGCTCCAGCCTGTGGTTTGTATTCAATCAGCTCTTAATATCAGGTAAACTTGTTACAGATACACAAATTACTCATGCCCTAGGCTGTGATTTCACTAAAGTAGGAAGAAGTGTTAATGTAGGTAGAGTAAATATAAGCAGCAGACTGTCTTGTAACTGATCTCTCTTTAATCCTCCTCGATTGATGACAAATTGCCATTTACAGAATGCTTTGTGTGAATGTAAGCCCTTCAGATAACAGACACCCACCAAGGCAGGGAGCTGCAACAAACGTGCCATATTCCTACTCACTAACCAGCCTAAACAAACAAGTAAATATAAAGCAAAACACTTTGCAAATGTCAGGAACTTTTTTATTTTTCCCTGAAGTATGGCTGCTGTGAACTATAAGAAACTAAAGTTTCTATATGTCTTTCTTTAAACAGGTTGCTGCAATGTTAATACATATATTGGTCTAAATTAAAGACATGAAAGATTATGTTTACAGAGGATTTCTCCTTTTAAAGTTCTGATTTTACTACACATGCAAAGTTTCCCTCAAATCAAGTCAACAGAGCTGCAGTAGGAGCTTCCTGTCTGCAGAGGAGTCCTGTCATTCATGAAAACAACAAGTGTCTATCAAATATCAAGATTTCTGTTAGAGGCAGTGAGTGACTTTTATTAAATAGCAAGTTTTAAAAGTTTTAGCCCTACATATAAATCTTGCTTTAAATACAACACCATGGCTAAAATGCTGCTGCTACGTGTAAGTAATCCCATAAGGCTTTGAACACCACCTGTCATACTTTGGATTCGGTCTGTATCAGCATTCTTTTATTTTGAGAGGCTGAAATGGCAAAATCAGTCCCACTGAAACACTGATTCAAATGTCAGAACTCCTGGTCTTCTAGAAATCCCATTGAGCTCTTCCAGAAATTTACACCAGAGCAGTGGAAAAATACAGTAGGAACAAAGAGAGTGAGAGTGTTAATGACTTAAGGACAGCAAAAAAGGCTGGCTTAAGTCTGAACTGTTACCTGACTAACATGCATGTGAGAAGTCCCCTGCAGTTTAACAGAGAATAAAATACATAATATACACATAGGAACTCAAAGGTTCCAGCATGGTCAGGACAGCAGCATGTGTTTTTAGGACAGGTTCCTGAAATATTACTGGTTTATAAAAATCCTCTATCCTTGTGGGGTTTAAACCAATATTGGTGTCTGCTTTGTACAAAAAGAAAGAAAAAAAAAAAGGGGGAAAAAAAAGGTCAAGGTGTTTCTTTCCCTTCTGCTTAAGACTTAGATTACATTTAACTTGATCAAAACCAGATTGTAGCCTGACCTGTACATACACAGGGGAGTAGGGAGGGTTAGAGCATATTTTTATTGCTTCACATTGGCTAGTGATACCATGGACAGCATGAGAAAGAGGAATTCAGGTTTAACAAAGCTGCTTAGGAACAAACTTATGCTTTGTACATCACAGCTGCTGGTAGGTCTCACACGTTACATATATTCTGGTAATGTGTCAGTCCATCCTCTGGAGATGATACCAAAAGCCTCTGTAGGTTGTGTCCAACTACCTAAATTCTCTTTTTACCTAACACAGGTGAGTGAACCTAGACACTGTATTGGGAACAAGCTCCTGGAATCATAGAATTATAGAATGGTTTGGGTTGGAGGGCACATTTAAAGGTTATCTAGTTCAACCCCACTGCAGTGAGCAGGGACATCTTCCACTAGATCAGGTTGCTCAGAGTCCCATCGAACCTGACCTTCAGTGTTTCCAGGAGTGGGGCATCCACCACCTCTCTGGGCAACATGTTCCAGTGTTTCACCACCCTCATTTTAAAAAATGTCTTCCTTATATCTAGTCTGAAAGTGCCTTCTTTTATTTTAAAGCCATTACCCCTTGTCCTATTGCAACAGGCCCTACTAAAAAGTCTATCCCTTTCTTTATTATAAGCCCCCTTTAAGTACTGAAAGGATGCAATAAAGTCGTCCCAGAGCCTTTTCTTCTCCAGGCTAAACAATCTCAACTCTCTAAGCCTGTCCTCAGGCTGAGATCACCTGATGGAGAGGTGTTCCATCCCTCTGATCATCTCCGTGGCCTTCCTTTGGACCCGCTCCAACAGGTCCATGTCTTTCCTGTACTAAATGAGTGTGGTAGTAGGCAAAAGTGTGCTTTACTTTTATTAATACTTATTAATACTTTTTATTACTGTACATAATGAAGTATGAGTATTCAAATCCATGACTTGGCTTTGTTTTATTTACTCATGTATCCACAAGTTCCAAATTGGACTTGTTCAATCCAATATCCATAGCTTGTGCATTTCCAAGCATGAAATGCCGTTGGCCAGCCCCTCAGGGGATGCTGTGCACCAGACTGAGCTAACTGGCCAATCTTTCATCTATTGTCTGGTAGCAAATGAAACACAGGGCTCTGGAAAACAGAAACTGAAGCTCTTCATACCACCTGGTGAGAATCTCAGGTCAAAACAGTCTAGTTCAACACAGCACTCCATGGTACAGAATTAGGTGTCTAATTCAAGGTAAGATTAAACTCTCTCTAAGTTAAATTTAGGTATTCAAATTACTGGTTCTCAATTCCACTGCATTTGTCTGGGGATGCTCCTTTCCTGAGTGCAGCATTTGGCTGGGTCATACAACCTGAAAAATATGTGCCATGGCCACACAACCAGCTGCTAGAGAGTAACTCATGCAGTGGGACATGGCAGAATTGAGAGGTTAATGTGGGGTAAATCACCACTTCTCTGGAGAGGTGAGAACGCAAAGGCAAAGAATTACTGTTTTCAAGTCTGCTTCTGGAGAAGAGAAGATATACATGGAGGTAGGGATAAAAGCATAAATTACTCTCTCACTAAATAATTTGGGGAACTCAGTGTAAATGTCTCCTGGGCAATCATTTCCTTCCATTTTTCTCCAGCCTTTTGGACTGATTGGAACCAGTAGATACGCTATACCAGGCAATATCAGTCTTTCTAGAGCAGAGCAACCATAAGTCATAATAAAGGGAAAACAGAAGAGAGTTGAGATGGACAAATGTTAGAGGTGAAGCACTTATATTTATAGGTTATTTGAAGACCGCAGGAGGGCCAAATATGCACAGGCAGTTTTGGAGATGTTGTTCAACTGAAGGAGATGAGGGGACGATTAATGCTAGCCCAAAGCTGAGGGCCAAATGAGGAAAAAGCACAAAAGCTTGGAAAGAACATCTATGAAGAGTCTGACGTTATTTAGTCCACATAAAATATTTCTGTATGTATTTACAGTGGCTCTTAAGTAATGTATAAATATTTTTAGGAAAAATACTTTCATAAAAGAGCTTGCAATGTAAATCAATAAAATTAAGAGGGTGAGGGAAGATTGTCTCCATATTTTGGAGAAAACAAGAAGCACCAAGGTTTTTATGGCTTTTCCAGTCACAAAGGGAATAATCTGCTACATTTAGTAAATAATCCTAAGATTTCTGGGTCTTGGGCTCATGTAAAATACTAATACTGATACTAAATAATACTATACTAATAAAAGTTATGTAATAATACCTCCTTATTTCCAGCAGTAGGCATAAAGATTGTATGAACATATTTAATGACATTCCCATTTAGCAATTAAGGATAGTAAGGTAGAGATGACCAACTCTAAGGTCACCCCAAAGATCAGAAACAGAGATAAGAAGAGAAGCAAATGGTGGTACTCAGTTCAAGAACAGGGATACTACCTACCTAATCACCATGGATACTTACCACCATTTGAAATGTCCTATATACTGCTGTCTCAAGAATTACTTTCCTTTCGAATCTGTACCTATTTACACATTTAAATGACTACTCCTCTTATTACTATTGATATTAACAAAATATTCTAAAAAAAGGTTCTATGGAAATTCTATGAAAGTTATTAAGAAAACATGAAAGACATATTTCTGATAATTACAACATTGTAAAAAAGACCCCACCTTTATCTAAATTCATAAGTTTGATGTTTTAACTACATAGTTTTCTTTGTTCTTCAAGTTTCCATGCAAAAAAATGGACCCAAAGGCTAATCTTTTTCTGAGAACATTCAGGCTTTCAGGCAGATATATAGCAGCTTCAAATCTTTTTTTTCTCAATTTAAAGAGGACATATTTCCATAAAACCCTCAAGAATAAAGCAGAACAAAAGTTATTAAATGTTTACTAAAAATCTCCACATATGAAGATTTCACAACCTGTTTGCATGTGTGATATCTTACACGCTGCAGCTGTAATATGTTCATTTACATTTAGTTTGGAATCTATTATAACCTTGAGATAATTTCCTTTAGGCTTGTTCTCTAGGTAAAAAATACTATATTTAAGCAGATTATTACTGTAACATAAACATAGTGTTAGTGCTTTTTCTTTATTGGATTGAATATTCTTCAATACAGATCACTTGCCATTACAAAAACAAAAGAAAATATCCATCTTCCTCTAAAGAGGCTTCAACAAATCTCTTTTCATTTCTCTCTTGTATGTGAGAATATCCTTGCCTTATCTTTTATATTGTTTTTTTACCCTTTTTTCTTAACTGACAACAAAACCAATCTTGTTGTGTAAAGCTTCACAACCTCTTTAAACACAGTTCAGAGCATTTAGATTCTCATGGGCCAGCAGTTATAAGCCCAACAGTGTAATGTTTGCATTATGAATACTGTAGGTCAATGCTTGTTTAAAAGAAAAAAAAAAAAGGGGGAAAAAAGAGGAAAAGTTCCCATTGGAATGTTGAACAAATAATCATGAAAATGTTTCATTTTTAACACTTTTAAAGGCTTTTCTTTATCAAAACAAAATCTGGGGCCTAATTTGACCTGACAGAGTCCCTTTAGTGCATGGAAATTACATGCAATAACCAATTTTGACATCATATTTAGAACTATGGTGTCACTTTTTTGTATGTCCTTCACCTTGGTGTTAATGCTGCAGCATTACTAAGAACAAGGCAGATATTTTTCTAGTACCATGAAGAGTGTAATGTTAATATACTTAGAAGCAAATTTAGAAAGGATGAAAGCAAGAAAGGTCCTTGCTGACTTAAAACAATAGCTATATATTTTCTCAAAATAGATATAGATTTGTTCTCTTAGGATGCAGTTCCTTGTAGAAAATGTGTTCTGTTCACATAGCAGCTGTACTTTATGTTAGGACTGAAATTATTTTTAAAAACCCACTAGAGACAAAATACCTAAAAGTCTCTTTTTAGAAAAGAATATCAACTCAAGACATCATTTAAGCATATTGTTGACTGGTTTCCTGAACAAAGACGGACTGACATGGTATACTTAAGAGTATTTTTTATACACTATGAGCCAGAGTGATTTTGCTGACACACTGGTGGGGACTGACTGTTTTGGAACATGTCATTTTGTCTCCCTTTGGATCAAGAATTTGGCTTATTCTGTGTCTTAATAGCAGACTGGATGAGCCAGAAAATAATATCACCATGAGTTTTCCCTTTATGGACAGTAGAAAAGGACTAGAGAGAGAGTTTTCCAAAATGTGGACAAGCCTAGCTTGGCCAAAGGGTTGTGAGATGAAAGGTTATGTAAGAAAAGAGACAGACGGATCTTTCAATCTCTAGGAATTTTTATGAGTTTGTTCCAAGTTTAGTTTTTTCTCTTTAAACTACTAGATTCACAAAAGAAGCAGGAGGGATTCAGAAAGATTTAATTAAACAGGAAGGCTTAGTATCTTACTAAACCACTAACTTTGCTGTTCTGGTTATTTGTCTTTTTGTACCATGCCCCCAGGTGCTAAAATTATTCTTTGGGAAATCTTCCCTGCTATTACCCATGTGTCATACTACCCATGACCCTTTGTAGAGAGCACAGCCCTGCACTGGGTACAGGGACTCACCCTTACACAACAAAATGGGAGTGTTAAATACATAAGAACATCAGTCATAAAATTCAGCTAGCTCAGGAAGTGGGAGAGAAGGTCATGACTGTCATCTGGAAGTCACAGACAGAAAATATGTCTTGGGCTCTGACAGTTTAGCAAGCTCTGTCTCACAAAACAGTTCTGGGAGTAGTGGTGCCTAGATTTCACCTAGCTGTGAAAGAATGGTGTCCACATTTATTTTCACCTGGCAGACTGAATGTATATTTGCCTCCTCCCAGCACTGTACCAAACAGGTTAGAGGCTATGTGGGGAAGGAATTTTTCTTTTCTTGTTTTGACACTTTTGTTTTATATAAAAACTCTGGATTCAGGTCTCTGGTCTCCTAAAATATTGCCCTGCTATTAGCTATAGATTACTCTGAGGTGTGGCAGTTAAGGAGGTTCTATCTCTCAAGGAATAAATTAATATTTTCTTGGCCAAAGAAAGAAACTATGTCCATACTACTGAATAAGTCCTGCCAGAAACCCTGGTTTGGTTCTGAGGCATGGCACAGCATGACTTGTGTCCACACAACTAAACTTTCTTATTTCAGAAGCAGAATGGTTAGATACATGCTGCCAACTGGGTAGTATTCCTGTACAGTACTGTGGCATCGTTAAAAGTGCTAGAAAGCACCCAGACCAAAGACAGGTTTAATCCTGCAAGGAATCATGGGACTAACTGGTAAAAAGCAGGAAAAAATGTCTTCTTTTATGTAAGAGAATACCTGAACTGCAAATCTCCAAATAGCATCAGCCTCAATTAAGTGTTTATTAGGTCTTAAACCCATCTGGGCATGTCTACCAGCATATGTATAAGTAACAAGAAAACCAAGGAATTTAATGCTGGAAGCTTAGAACATGGATAACACTGAGGGGTAGGCAACATTTAAATGGCACTTTAGAGCTTTCATGAATTTTGTTTTAAGTCACTAATTATAGTAAAAGCATTCAAATATGTCCCAGTTATAACAAGTACAATAATACTGTCCTGAATTTGCGGAGAGGCTGTGACCATGTTTCTGGTGTGAGATTCTCCCTTTCTTTTACAAAAGAAGAAGAAAAAGTAGCATAAGTACATTTGATGAACTTTAAAATGTCATATTATTATCTGTTTCTGGCAAACAGGGAAGGAACATTGTCTTAGAAATCTGCACAGTTTGTTCCAAATAATTTCCAGTTTTTAGGTAGCTCTTCAATAACCCAAGTTTGGACTTAGGTGGGATACAGTGTTTTCACATTCTTGAAGAGCTCTTGAAAAGTATGTCAGGATTCAAATATTGATTAAATGCAGAACATTTGTGTTGGTGTCTGGAGAAAAGGACCATCATGCTGAGCCAGATTTCTCTGCAAAACATGTCCGACTTATGTCTGTTATAATTTTCTTCCTTCTAGTGATAGAAGGGGAAATAGATGCCTAGTCCTTAACTATATGGACAACTTTACTCATACTGAGTTATATGCTACTTTTTGAAGAGCTATGTTGACTTAAATGAAGCAAGACCATTTTGGAAGGTAGTGTGCACTGTGATAATGAGTACTGCAGTCTGGTCCTTAGCAATGTATCTGAGCATAATCCTGTCATTTGTTCCAACCAAAACTGTCAATGTTTAAGAACTGTTTTATGGACCATCAATAAAATATGAAACACTCCTGAGTCCTCTGTAGTAAGAATGACTCATAATTATCCTGAAAAATTCCTGTACCTGATGTGGTTTTAGCTCCATCAAAAAATGCCAGGTTAAATAAGTAATTTTCATAGCTATTAGCACCATAGTTAAATATCTACATTAGCTGGGGCTTCAGTAATAAAAGTTCCTGACAAAACCTTTCCACCAGAGCTTGTTTTGTGAAATTCCATAGTTTCTAAGTAAATCAAGTCTCTAGATTAAAAACTCCAGTTCTAATGGGAAACATTAATCTGCCTGACATCTTTGGATGGGCAACATGGAAGCAGGGATGTGCTATAACAAAAGAGTTTCAAAGTGTTGCCCAGGAATGCAGCGATGGTGCCAGGTAAGCCAAAACTCACTTAGAGTTGAGCCTTGAAACAGACATCAAAATCAGTGAGAGCTTCTGATGTTATTTTAGTAGTAAAAGGTTGAAAGAAGAAAACATGCAGCTGTTGCTGAATGGGGCAGGTGGCGTAGTGACAGCAGGCATGGATAAGGCTGAGGTACTCAATACCTTCTCTGCCTGTGTCTTCACCAAGAGGGTCTCCAGGCCTGTGATTACAGAAAGTGCTCAGAGAGATACAAGCAGGGGGTAAGGATTAAGTCAGGGACTGTGTGAGAGAACTCAACCCATGTAAGTCCTTGGGACCATATAGGTTGTGCCTGACAGTGCCAGCCAATGTCACAACAAGACCATTCTCTACCAACTCTGAAAGGTCATGGAGATAGGGGGAGGACTCCAAAGACTAAAGGAAAGTACATGCTATGCATTTTTTTAAAGAGAAGCCCAAAAGGATGATCCAAGGAACTACAAACTGGTGAGCCTCATTTTGGTCCCTAGGAAAATCATTGAGCAAGTCCTCTTGGAAGACATTTATGGGTATTTAAAGGAGAAGAAGGTGACTGGGAACAATCAGCACAGGTTTACTAAGGATAACTCATGCCTGACAACCTGACTGTCTTCCGTGAAAAGTAAATAGACTTGTGGGTGAGGTAAGAGAAGTGGATGTCGTTTACCTGGATTTTAGCTGGGCTTTTAACACTGTCTCCCTAACATTCAAGCCAGGATGCTACACCCTGGACAACTAGATGGGTAAAATACTATTTGATGGTTGGGTTTAGAGGATGGTGCTTAATAGGTCATGCTCTTTCTGGAGGCTGGTAACTAGTGGAGTACTGCAGGGATCTGTCACGGTGCCTGTCCTGTTTAATATTTTTACTGGTGACCTGCAGGAGGTGTTGCAGCCCAGTCTCATCAGGTGTGCAGATGGCAGTTGTCCACAAAACTCCCACCAAACTAGGGGGACTGGCTGATACTCTGAATGAAGGGCATTGACAGATGACAGAGCCAAGCTCTTCACAGTAGCACATGGTGGGAGGATGAGCAACAAAGATAAATTGAAACAAGGGCAGCCCAGACTGGGTATAACAAAATACTCTTTCCCCATGAAGACAGTGAAGCAGTGGACCAGGCTGACAAGACAGGTAGTGCAATCTCTGTCCTTGGAAATTGTCAAGACCTGACTGTATGAAGACCTGGTCTGACCCCATAGCCGACCCTGCTTTTGCCAGGAGGTTTTACTAGAAGACCCTAGAAGTCCCTTCCCATCTAAATTATTCTAGGATTCTATGAGTAGAGTCACAACACAGAACTGTATACTGGCTTTTCATATAATTTATGAAGCAAAAGTGATGATGGCATAGGTTGGTTTTAGTTATTTCTGCCGGAGAATTTTGTGTGTGATGGGCTTTAGCTCTTATTGTTATCTTCATCTTTTGACAGTTTTACACTCTGCTTTATTTAGATGGTGTAATTGGTTCTAGTTACGGGCTTGGTTGATGAAAACCACCCTGCCAATAAGCAAGTTTAAAGGGAAAAAAGGCAAAATGCTATTAATCAAAGCACAGGTTCCCTCTCAGATATTAGCAGAGCCAAACACAATGCATAGAAGTGAATTGACCTAACAAGAAAGAGAAACAATGATTTCAAGAACACAGCTGGTTTATTTCCCAGTGACGAAATATACAAAGAGAATATAGGCCCAAATGTCTAAGGAAAGGAAAGATGTTTTAGTAGCTTGGCTTTATCCTGCATTGGCTGTCCTGAGTCAGGCTTCTTTGAAAGCGTTCATTACCATAGCTAAAAAAAAAAAAATAATTCAATGCAGAGGGCTTCTTTTTTTTTTTTTCCCTAAAGTGAACTAGTTGTTTCAGAATTTCCAGTGAAAAGTAAGCATGGTCTCTTATTCATTGTTTCTCATAAAGAATAAAAATAACTCTACTTCTGGCCATTACCATTCCACCAAAAACTTCAGAAACTTTTCAGGCCTAATGCTGTAGCTTTGAAGCCAGTGGGAACAAGATCATAGTCTCAAAACACAATGTTTTGGCTAGATGTTGTCACACAGTTGCTCACATCTTTGTTATTTTCTATCAGTAAGACTAGTGTTTCATACTTTCTGAAAAGAGATTGCTGTTGGTTTCTGAAGCCTCTTGGGGGCTGGAGGAAGGGGTTTCTATCTGTATATCTGTCTAGAGACTTCTTCCACTGAAATCTGTCGGAAAGTGTAACTTGGCTTCTGTAGCTTTAAACTAGGTTTGATATCAATTGTTTCCTGTAGCTACTAAGACTGTGTCCATAATAGAAAATTAAGTGCACTCACAGCTGCTCTCTGGCACTGCACCTAACCAGCATAGAAAGGCCTGCATCCATTTTATTGAGTCCTTGCGCCCTCAGACACTGAGCAGTCGCACCCAAACTGCCTGTTAACAACAGCCTCTGGCCCCAACTCACTCTAAAACTGGTTTGGATGGCAATAGCTCATCTAGGTCAAAACCAGCCAGGGACCATCCAAACTTGTTTGCATTGTAGGCAACAAAGTGGCAGGGTATGTTCCCTTCTACTGTTTAATTTATTAGTGTGCATAACTTCAGGGTACAATTCATCTACCTTAATGTAGACATCTGAAAGTTCAATGTTTAAACCTCTGCTAGTTACCCTGGCTTCCTGTTATACTCAGTGGAAGCAAATCCAGGCCACAATTCATCTGACCTGTCTTGTGTACTTAGCTCAATAAGATGGATTGCAATCTGGGAATGCCCATTTTTTCTTCTGACTATAAAGTGAGTCCGAGGTCACCAGGTCAGACTTAGACCTCTAACTGTTAGGCACCTGAGATAAGGTGAGACAGATAGCAGCCTAATACATACTAATAAGTTTATCAGCATATCTCTCAAGTTAAGATACACCTTTAGAGACCATGTAGATTAAATTATAAGTTTTTACTCAAGAAAAACAGTGGAAATACTTACTGAGAAGTTTCCCTGTCAAAATACCTAAATGGTTCTCAACAGAACAGAAAGTGGAAGGGTGAAAAGTTTTTTTTCTGGAAGTGTTCTCCAGAACTGTAATATTCCCTCACATCACTCCCAGGAGTACGATGTAATTTATCAACAGACATGCTGCCTTCATTCTTGTTCTAAGCATGGAGTAATACCCATTTCATTCATTTTTTTTCTCAAATGGGAGCAAGGCTTGTGTGGCTGGGAGGTTCTACCTGAAGCTGTAGGATTTCATTTCTGTCTGTGTCTGGAGAAGTCTGGGCAGCTGCAGAGGATGATGAGGTCAGGACTCTGCCCTCCAGCAGCATAATTGAGACAGTTTGGCTTAAGTTTCATTAATAACCCCTCTTCCACTCTGACCTTCAGTCATAATAAATACCTGGGAACCGTAGCTGTTGATTACATTTGCAGTTGATGCCAAGTTATATCATTTCTATTACCATTAATGTAAAGAAAATATTTGTGTCTGAAAATAAGTCACACTGCAGCCTGTACCCATTTTTTTGCAACCCTTAGTCTTTGTTACCTTCATTAGATATTTTTCTAATGATAATTAACTGGGAAAACATGACCTAAGTAAAGTTATCAAAGGAGAGCAATTATGGGAACATGTGCCATATTATTCCAATTAGGTAACTGCTCATGGTGGTTTTGCTTGGTAACAGCACAAAACTACCGTTCAGCTCACTATTCCCACTGTTACATTGATAAATGATCCCAAAGCTGCCCTTCATTCGACAGGTCTGTTTTTGGACAAGGGCCAGACAAAACAAAATCACAAGATTTATAAGTACCTCAGTGGGAGGGTAAGGAAGATCTGAAGGGCATGAGCCCTGCTCTGTCTTCTCAGAACAAAAGCTCAAGAAAAATACTCCTGGTGGACCAAATCCTAAAGACTCCATTCAGTCCTTAACCAGCCATCATTCAGGCAAGCTTTTGCAGCCATTAGTATGGATGTGTCTGAAGAAATACACAACTGAGGGTTAAATTGTGATTCGTGCTTTTGTTGTGGGAGGACAAGAAATTCCCACACTTGGCAGTACAGTATTTCCCCACAACAGCTTTCCTTATGTATGAATAGACTTGTGAAACAAGAAGTAGAAAGCAAGTATTGCCATGACTTCATGCCTCACTTCAACTCTGAATCACCATGAAATGCAAGGGACCAGCATTGTGCATCCTCCTGATGTATAGACAACAAATACTGAAACAGTTAGTGTTTCCCTATAGTTGCCCTTCCTTCTTCCTCTCTAGGCAGTGGTATAAACGTTATCAAACCCAGTCTGGAGAAAGACTTTTGGGCCACAGACCTTTGTGGACTCTGTTGATTGTAACAAAATTGGAAGACTTCACACTCAAAAATCTGGTGGAGGAACTTTCATCTCAGAAAAAGATGCCTGCAGTAGCAGAGTATTATAAAAAAATTTACCTTCTTTGGGAGAATGTGGTCTCAAAGAGAAAATAGCAAAGACAAAAGGAAAGGATAGGAAGTTAGCACTATGGTAAGAGGTTAACGGACATGATCTTACAATTAAAGATATTTACCAGAGAAATTTGAACCCCATTATGCTTTGGCTCATGGTACATAAGGAAGAACTGTTTTACATCATCAAAGACAAAAACCAGGTCTATAGGTAAGCTTTAAGAATAATAAACATCCTGAATTCAAGAATAAGTCTGTCAAATGAAGGGATATTGATTCTGGAACGAGGAATATTATGTCAAACAACATTAGTTTAATTGATCTGAATTTAGTTTAAGTACTAAAAGCATTTATATACAAACAGCAAATGAAAATTAACTGCAGCTGAGTCCCTTGATTCTCAGATTTTACAATATGCACAAGCAACTGAAAGTTCTTGCAGGAATCCCAGCAGCATGGTCTGGGTTCTATTCCCATAGCATGACTCAATAGAAAAGCAATATGCTTTCTTTCAGAAAATATGAATATTTAAAGCCATGTTTTGACTTTTAAAAATACACAAAACTTCTTCTTTCCCCCCCCAAAAATTATAATAAAATGCAGAAAAGACGCTGGAACTATGAACATTGTTAACACGGTTTAGATCAAATATTTCAGCTTCTGGAATGAGCCATCCAGGAAAAATTCATTCCTTCTGAAACAAAAACAAATAGATTCAGTTGTTGTTGTTTTTTCCTTCTACTCTCACTCCGCTACTTACATTACCTAGCTATCTTATTACATTACTTAGCAATCTTAGGTACCTCAGAGTCTGCATTTGTAGGAACTGATGCACAGAACCTAGTGATACTGAACGCTAAAAATGTTGCTGCTGTTACCCAACAGAGAAAAAGTTCTTCCAATACATTATTACACTTTCTATTTAACGACCTCATTTTTTTGAAGTGGGAAGATTTTTTGAGACTTTTTCCTTTCCTTTCCTTTCCTTTCCTTTCCTTTCCTTTCCTTTCCTTTCCTTTCCTTTCCTTTCCTTTCCTTTCCTTTCCTTTCCTTTCCTTTCCTTTCCTTTCCTTTCCTTTCCTTTCCTTTCCTTTCCTTTCCTTCCCTTCCCTTCCCTTCCCTTCCCTTCCCTTCCCTTCCCTTCCCTTCCCTTCCCTTCCCTTCTTAGTTTTCTAAGTTTTCTAAGTTTTCTTTGGATTGGCTAAATTAATAGGATTCTAAAAAAGTCATGTAAAGAAGTCCAGTTGCCACTTAGCATTCTCAAGTACCTAAATTACTTATTAAAATAGGAATAATGCTCTAAAATTTCTTGATCTATGTTTGTGAACATGTTGAGATACTTCAACCAATGAGAGTTCAGAAAATCTGAAACTTTCAGAATTCTACCTATAATCACCACATTAATTATACTAATAGTGTAACATAAAAAATAGCTATTTATATTATACAATTATAATTGTGTCCTTAGTGTAGAAAAATCTTAATGTTGGAATTCATCCTTCCTACTAAAGGTACCCAAGACTTGTCAGATGAACTGTATGTCTGATTTGGGTATAGATGACTCATTTTAAATGACTAGAGAATAAATCCCAACTGCAACAAATGACAGTTCATGGGGCAAATAACCAAAACTGTTACCTGAATGATTAACTGAATGATTAAAAAACAAGGTTTTAGACCAAGTTCAGACTTCTAAGATCTCTCTAAATATTTCTTTATATATCTTTATCTCATATACTTAATGTAATTTCTTATTGGTTTTCTTCCCTCTGCTTTGAAGTCAATGTCAATGCCAAATATGTAGGCACAAAAATCTTCTCCAGAGTTATAATAATGATTTGCACAAATATTTTTTGCTCATACCACTCATTATCCATATATCACAGTGAAATGTTAGGATAACATAAAAGGATTTCATTTTTTACACAGCAGTGCCGAGTTTACTTCCAAGTCTTATGGTTCAGATTGTGTCAAAACACAATCTATACATCTGCTGAAGAATTTACTGGTGAAATATCGGCATTCCACTTCCCAGCCGCTTTCAGGGTTTGTCTTAATAAGTCAGGAATTTGAAGACTCTTATGAAAGTCTGTTGTGCACCTCACTAAAGTACCAGTGAATACTCCTGTCAATAGCTTGACTTGCTAAGGAGTGGTTCACTAGTTTAATTATTTACAGTTGATCCTATTCTTGCTTCAAATGTGTCTTCTCACAAGCCTAGTGCTTTGGTTAAGACTGACTTGAAGCCCATGGGTTGGCCAGGGAAGTTTGACCTGCCATATGAAGCAAAACAGGCAAGATCCAGAGGCACAAAGAAACCCAAGAAAGCAAGGATGTGTTGCTGAGAAAGATGCATTAGGAGCTTGCTGAACATCGGTGCTGATTGCTGTTGAGGGAGAGAAGAAAGAAGCTTGGCAAGTCTCATTTTGCCCGTATAAAAGTTGTGTAACCTCTTACATGTGAGTTTTTCTTCTTGGTTTCAGAAAGTGTGCTCAAGAATTCATGGGCTAAAGGGCCACGGGGACACATGTAAGAACTACTGCTCCACTGAGCCAGTGACGAGCTTGGCAAGGTTCCTAAAAAATATCAGAAGTTTAGCTAACGGGAAGGGTTAACTCTCTGCACCAGCTTCTGAACAATTTTTCAGCTTAATTCAGTGGAGTACCAGTTTACATCAGCTGTGCATCCACTCTGCTGATTTTGTAAAGAGGTCAGTAGCTATCAGTAAAGTAGGATATTCTTTTTTTTTTCCTAATATTATATCAGAACTATGTTGAAGTCTTTCTCACTGTAAACTTATGCAACCTACCTGCCATTGGCTTAGGAGGAGGTGAGTTTCTGCTTCCTCTGTCAACAGCTGCTCCCACCAACAGTGCCTTATATTTATGTGCAAATCCAATTTATGCATCTTTTGCATGAGAAAATGTTTCTGTAGACCGTCATAGACAAAACAACCCACTGATCTGAAGCTGTTTATTACTGCAATGATGTAAATTGCCATCTAAGAGCAGCTAGGCAGGTAGCATCTTGTTAATATTAATGGTCTGAAAACTATTCTACAAGAAATCTCAGGTAAAACATGACATGCTTCTTACAGTACTGTTTTCCTCTCTTGCCTTGTTAATCCTTCCATTTCTCTTTTCCCTACTTCTTGATTTGAATTCCATTCCTATTTTGCGTTAATACAGAGACTATTAATTGTCACATATATACAAAAACTAACACATTTCAAGCAGAACTCTGCTAAAACAGTAGCAGTTGTATCACTAAATTTGATGCCTGGCTCTCTTGGGAATGCTAATTGCCCGGCTGCAATTGTTCTAATGTGTCAGTATAGGTTGAAGAGCAAAGAGCTCAGGTAGACTCTGAGATTATGTCTATAGCAACAAATTAAACACTGCCAGGGCCCAAACCCAGGTGCCAGAACTAGATTTTCTTGATTACTAGGGAAAATTTCGACACACATTTTGTCAGTCTACCTAGAATTCTCAAAAAAAAAAAAAAATTGCCCAGCACAGTTTGGGAATCAAACCACTCGAAACAGTCAGTTTTAGTATAAGCATTTTGTTTTGCATGATGAGACATTTTTATAGCATGGTTTAGCTAGACTCTTCAAGTTGGCCTCCGTGCCAGAAAATAAATCCTAGTACTGTTAAATTACCAGTACAGGCATAACTAGCAAAGATGTAACTACAGCCCAGTGAATTTGTGTTACAGTTAATGCAATGTCAGGGAACTGCAAAGCCTGGTTGTACTAGTCTTGGTACAAATTCAACATGTCACCACATCATTGCTGTATGTGCAATGCAGGCATGATTCTAAACCTCCAGGTTAATGTTATTACAATGAAAACTGAGTTCTAGCTGATGTAATTTTTTTTCTATAATGTGTAGCGAATAAACCTGCCAGAATTCAGGATAGTAACTAAGTATGAATTCCTGTATCGGGTGCACGCTCTTAGTTGTCATTTTGCTAAGGAAGTTTTGGCATTGTGCATGTGACTGCCATAAGCAACGTGTTCCTTTATAGAGCCTCCTGCAGACAGCAACAGAGTGGTGGAGAAACCACTTGGCAAGAGAAATACCTTTCAGTCTCTGAAAACACTGATTCCTCAGAGGTTGACTTATTTACATACCTTTTCCCAGGGAGAAAAGAATGCCAGAGACAGGTAAGGAATGAAACTCACATAAATGCCTGGCACACATCATGCCACACTGCACAATCATGCAGAATAATCGCGTCAAGCTTCTTAATACATGTGTCCATAGTAGACCTGCAAAATGGTTTAGTTGGAGCAGCTGTGACCTTAAAAAGCATTTCTTCATCTTGAAGATAATCAGATTAAGGAGGTATCTTCACTGAAATAATTTTAAAACATTTTTACAACCAACCTGTCCAACCCAGTAACCTCTTTGTTCTTTAATGCAACATTCTTTTCCTGCATTTTAAGTGTAATATAGATAGGTATAGCTATTTATAAAGCTATACTGGAGGTCAGGAGAAACCTCATCAAAGCTGGTAGGTGTAAGAACAGCCCTTTATTCAGAAGCATATCAATGGAGACAAACAGCTGAAACAATAATCACCCAAATTGTAAGTACATGCAATGCCATACCGGAAGTAGAAGTGGTTCACTTTAGATCAATAGCACACATAAGCACAGAGATAAGAACTGATTGCTGCTGTGTGTAGAACAGAAATGGCACAAAAAAACAAGAAAAAAAAGGAGCAAAAAAAGCCAAAGAAGCTGTAGATACACAGCCCTGCAATGAAAATTATAAGTAGGAGACAATAACTAGAGCATTTATTATATGTTTGCATATACATATGCTGAAGGCTAAAGCTGCCAAAAAAATTGTGTGGTCATTATTTTTTTAAATTATCTTCTCAGCTAAGGAAGTAAGATATTTTTTCTAAGGGTAGAGAATTTAATTTCAAGCTTCTTCAGCACTCATGTCCACAGACTTGTACAGATACCCCAAAATGCCAGCAGGCTTTACTTTCCTTCTGTCCTTCCAAGGGCACCAAGGAAGCAAGGTTTCCTCATGCTAAGTAAAAGGGATGTTCTTTTTCTTATACCAAAGTCCCATTTTGGTGTCAGAATGTGAAGTTTCATTAAAATCTGACTTTATATGTGCCCATATCTAGCTGGTTCATTTATGTTTAGAGAAAAGAAATGGTTAGGAAGAATTTGGATAACAAACAGAAATAAATGTTTCATTTAAAATGATTTTTCATTTCTAAATGAATGTTATCTGATGTAATAAAAAAGTTGAAGCAAAGTCCTCTGTGTTATCAAAACACAACATTTTGACTGACTCAAACCATTTTTGTTATGGCTGCTTTCAAACGGTTTGAAATGAAAGTGTATTTTGGAATGGACAAATTTGCAAAACTTAGATTTCCAAATTCCTATTCTACTTAGAGTGATAAATGATCCATCTTCAGTAAATAGGGACTCATAGATATCTACATAACCATGATTGCAAGAAATGTAATTTGCATAACAGTCAGATTTTCCATCTCTCCCTTTTTGATCTCTGCAGTAACAATGAATCCACAGATTAATTGTTATAGGCATTTTACTTTCTGAATCCTACCTAGGGACCTTAGCAGAGACTTAAACTTAAATCTTTTTGTCCAGAGAAATCCTTCTGCTTAATCTTCTACCAGTATAGCTGTGACCTTAATATTTCAACAGAATTGTCTTTGCTCTTCAATACTCTGCAAGAGATTTCAAAAACATACATGATTATGGATTGTAAATAATCATTCAGTAACAGCAACAGTCTTCAATCAACATTACGATGCCATCATGCTCTGAGATGTCAAAAAGTACATGGCCTAAACTGCTTACAGATAAATTTATGCTGAACACAAAGTCTGGAGGTAACCAAAGACTCAGGTGAACTCACTTCTGGTTAAGTACTGCTCCTGTAAAAGCAAAATAAACCCCCCCACCCACACACACACATGCACACTCATATGTATAATAACATCTCAAATCACATACAGAAAGATCTGATGTTTCCAACAAAGAAAGCCAGTTCAGTGCCTGGAGTTTCTCTTTTCTCCCAGGTCCTTTCCAATAATATTTGGCTCAAGTTCAGCATGTTACAGGGCTCCCAAGCCTCTTTCCCAGATATATCTGTCTTGTCTCTCTGGGTAAAAGAAACTTATTTCTGGCTTTCTGTCAAGCTCCCCACAACCTTATATTACCAAACAACAATGTTGAAGGCAGGAATGCATACTTTTGCTTTGATTTCCACAGAGAATCATAATTCTTCTCTGCTTCTCTCTCCCCTCCTCCCCTCCCCTTTAGGTGACAAATGGCTCTCTAGAAGTCACCCATCTCTTCATTTTGACCTTTTTTTCACCTCCTCCATTTTTTTCCTCTGCCCTGGCCAATACCAATTTGGGTAATTATTCTGCCCACAGTACGTAATATTCTCTCTTTTGTTGTAGTCAAAGATAATATCCTTCTCCTTCTGTTCTTAAATGTAATGTTACGCCTTGATAAATCATTACTGTGGTTTACCCCAAAAGGGAAAGAGTGAGCAATTGAGGACTGATATCTTTTTATAAAGTCATTGCAGTGTTTAGGGATCCTTTGGGATGAGTAGTGTCACGTTATTAGTCCTTAATCCCTAGATGATTTGCATTACAACTATTATTCTCTCAGTTTTTTAAAGGGTGCTTATTTATTTTATAGGGAATTAACACTAAAAATATGTAAAACTTTGCCCATGGAAAAATGAAAATAGCCATAGCTTTAGAAATACATTAGCAACCTGAAATTCTAGCTGTTCTAAATACAGCACTGAAGAGACAAGAAATCCAACTGTGACATTTTCCTCTTTTTCTCCCTAAGCGTGCATCCATATATTTCTATTCTTATTACAAATGTTTACAGGCACAAAAGAGGTGACAGCCCTTTTTTTCAGCTTTCATCTTCAGAAAGAACCAATACCTTTTCTGCAAACTTGAGTCCATCTTAAATAGTATTTCTCTTATTATGCACATCAAGTCATCAAGTCATGGCTTGGGTTGAAACACTTTGTAGATGAGGACAGCTGTTTGCTATGAAGGACCCATTGTTATTTTTGAAACAGATGCTTTGATTTGTTGAAAAGAACTAATATATGCTGATTTTAGCCCCAATCCAGTATGACACACAAGCATGTGCTTAAATCTATCGTTACTCGGAAAAGCACTTATACATATGTTAAAAATTAAGAATGTGCTTAAGTGCTTTGCTTAATGGGGATGATCTTGAGCACATATTTAAATGCACTGTTGAAACAAGGCCAGAATGCCCAACCTTAGTTATTGTGGATTTTGCTATCTTTTTACTACTTTAAGAAGTTCAAACAACATAGCAAGCTTTATTTCATGTCCTTTGCAAAGGAGGCAATTGTACACTTGACAAGAAGAAAAAGTTCATTGCATCTTGCAAGCCAAGTAGTGGGGAGGATGGGAAAGCCTGCATAAAATTATCAGGCTCCTCTCACTGGTAAGCATGTGAGATGGTTCCATCTGTTTCTGCTCTTCAATGGATATGAATCTGTTTCAGATCTCAGCTGGTTCTTTAGACAGCAAGGGCTCCTACTTTTTGCCCTGCTTCACAATCTGGAGGTGGACGAAATGGCATTTATCGCACAGACTACAGCTCATGTGCCCATCCAATTGCATTAGTCTTTGCAGAAGGTATGTAGCAGAGAGGCAGATGTCACTCTCACTTTTTATATGAAGATATCATACGTCATCTGTTTCCATGATGATTTGGTCAAACCCTCTGCCTGATGCTTTGATAATTTCTTACTTGGGGAAAACTGTCAGATTCCATATAATTCTTTTCTTCTGTGAGGTTTCTACCACATTATTTCCTGTGAAAGCCATGCACAGCCAACAAAACAGTTCTGGGAATACCTGGATGGATGCTTTTCTTCTGCTTTTTAGATTCTGTAGCATTACTTTTTCTTTTTTTCAGTCATTTGCAGTATGTATGGTATGAGACTTTCATGTTTTAGATTTCCAAATAAAATGTATAAGAAAAGATGGAGGCTTTTAGCAATTTTGACAGCTCTTAAAAGTGAGAGAAGATCGACAGATTATACTGAAATCTTATTTAACTTCCTTTACATACAGACCTGAACACTTGGACTATTCCCAAATGAATAGACAAGATGATCTCCAGAGGTCCCTTCCAACCCCTACCATTCTGTGATTCTGTGATTCTGCGAATGGCTAGACAAAAATTTTGGTGACTTAATTTCTTGGCTTTAGGGGGAAAACCTCACTTTTCAAAGAACATTTGCCATCAGAAAAATAGCAATGCAAATCTGATACGTGGCATATCCTGCCTCAGCTTTATCTTCAGATCACATCTGCTTGTTTCACCAAGATACACTATTTTCTGTTGTCAGCAGCAGAAAGACAATGAATCTATGGGGGAGCAAGACGGATTCTATTCTGCTTCATGTGTCACCAAAGATGCCAGCTATATTCTGATTACTGATTTTTTCTATTAATTCTTATGATGAAAGGGTGAGGAGAAAGAACAAAGCTTGTCTCTCATGTTTCAGCTTGAATTTGCAGTGCTGGCTGTCAGAAATATCATCGTTTGAAGTCCTTACTGCCATCTATACACACTCACACATAAAAGTATAATTGCCATTTAACTAATGGAAAACGTATTCTGATAATTTTCCACATTGCCTCACATTCATTGTTTGTTCTGTTCTGCTGTTTCTTCTAATATCCTCATCTTTACTCATATTTTGGTAATAATATACATCAGGCTTTTTATTAAAACATTATGAAAATCAGGAAAAAAAAGAAAAATGTAACAATAAAGATCAATTACATTTAATAGTTTGATGATGGAAATACACATTCAGAGCTCAAATTCACTACAAAGCCATGCTCAAAATATTTTAAAGCTATGGATCCACTACAAAAAAACCTGCTTCTGTAATCGCCAGAAAAAATCTAGCAGTGGTACTGTTTAAAAACATCAAAGAACTACTGTCGTCTTCTTCCCTACCTCTTTAAAGGAAGGGATTAGTTGAGAGGCAGTTCAAAGTGCAAGCCAGGGCTTTTTCAGGGAACTTCAGAATTTGGAGCAGGTGTTATTACCATATGTGCTAGTAGTACATCCAGTAGCAGTGCAAGTCATCCTGGCTTAAAGAAGAAGAAAACCTGACTCAGTATTCCCAGCAGATCTCCCAGACAATGAATCACAGGTTGAGGAATCGGAAGGTATGGACAGGCAGAAATAGAAATATTTTATGAGGGTTAGCATGAGGATAAAAGAAAGGAAATCATGCTTACAACAATTCACCAAAGCAAGTAAAAAAAGTCAGAAGTTTCTTATTTGTTAGGAAAAAAAAAAAAGATTCTTAAATAAAATCACACAGAGGATATGTTTTCATGACAGAATTATAGAAGATTGACACCAGTATTGGTGTATACAGGTCATACTTCTCTAGTCGTAAAGCTGTAAGGAAAATGACTGTGTCCTCCCAAGCGCTGTAGTTACTTAAGTGTTATTACAGATGCCTAAGCTCATACTTCCCACAGTTCTCCTTTCTGCAGTGAACTGGGCTACACTCTGATGCTTTCCTGGTGAATGACTAGAGAATCTGTCTGTACCAAGCCATTTTAGAGACTTATAGTGGGTACTAGAAGACATTCAGCCTTTTAATGCTTGTCCTTAACTTTCTTTGGGAGCAAGTAGATAGCGCTTTTCCATGTAGAAAATAAATCCAAATATTAGCCCCATAATTCCAGCCAGTTAGCCCAAATCTAAAGCACAAACTATTTCAAATGCAAAGGGCTATGGACAGAAGGGGGTTTGGGCCCCAGTGTCCTGGTTTCAGCTGGGGTAGAGTTAGTTTTCTTCATAGTAGCTACTATGAGACTATGTTTTGGATTTTTGCTGGAAACAGCGGTGATAATGTGGAGATGTTTTAGTTGTTGCTAAGTAGAACTTACATTGGTCAAGGACTGTTTCAGCTCCCCGTGCTCTGCTGGGTGCACAAGAAGCTGGGAGGGGGCACAGCCAGGACAGCTGACCCCAACTGGCCAAAGGGATATTCCACACCACATGATGTCATGCTCAGTATATAAAGCTGGGGGAAGAAGAAGGAAGGGGGGATGTTTGGAGTGATGGCATTTGTCTTCCCAAGTAACAGTTACACATGATGGAGCCCTGCTCTCCTGGGGATGGCTGAACCCCTGCCTGCCCATGGGAAGGAGTGAATTGATTCCTTGTTTTGCTTTGCTTCCGCATGCAGCTTTTGCTTTACCTATTAAAATGTCTTTATCTCAAACCATGAGTTGTCTCCCTTTTACTCTTCCGATTCTCTCCCCCGTCCCACCGGGGGGAGTAAGCGAGTGGCTGCGTGGTGCTTGGTTGCTGACTGGGGCTAAACCATGACACTCAGCTAGCGTGCAATGTTATATGCAAATATCGCTTAGATTTCATACAGAAGATTATTCTATTCAGTAGTATAAACCATGAATAACAGGCCTGGAATCTGACCTTTTAAAAATATAAGCAAAGGAGTTGTTCCACTTGCTCTGTTTTGTGAAGCTTCACAGATAAAAACACATTCACTCCCAACTTCTTGCCCATATTAATGTCACAGTTATTTCTGTGATACTTGGCTAAAAAGGTGAGTCTGCCCTTCAGTCTGCCCTTACAAGAAAGGCATCAAAATCATAGTTTCAGCATACATAAAACAGTGCTGGGTTTAACTGTTTTGTACTCAAAGCAGAACAGGAAAGGCCAGACTGAGTTTTGCTATGCCTACTCAAAGGAAGAGAAATTCCATTTGCAAAAGAGTAATTGTGGACATATGTCTAGTTCTTTGCATCTCTTCACCAAGCAGGTAGAGGAAGGCTGGGGAAGAAATGATAGCTTTGTGTCCACCTGCATCACTCATCACAATTTGTGCCAAAACATGCACTATGAATCTTTTTTTTTTTTTTACAGTTAGGTAATGGAATTGTCTCCAGGAACCGGACATCTTAATAGTGCCTGTTTATTCACTGCAGAGGAAGTCACAATCCAACCTTACTGTTTATACAATATCAGGACTGTTGTGTTATTTTCTCTCTGGAATATGGCATCTCTAACCACCAAATGCTCTAGATTGACTTTGCTATAGGACTGCTGCTGGGTGTAAGCCCACAGTGGCCCACAATGTCATGAGTCACATGCTGTTGCTGAGCAGCCCATGCGTCTACACAGTGTAGAGCAGCACCACACAGAGAGACTGTCCTACATTCCGGGAGTAGAATAGCTTGGCTGGGCTTATCACATTTGATTAAGTTCTGTGCTGAAGTGCTAAATTGCTTTTGGTCCTGAGGACATATCCTGACAGTTGAGAAAGGAGTTAGTTTGCAATTTTCCCACCCAACCAGATAGACTATCATCTTGCAGTGGGCTACAGCTTGCATAATTTTCATGTCAACATTGTAGATAACTATATGTGAGTTGGTCACCATAGATTGTCTTAATTGCCCATGAAAATAAGTCAATAATTTTGGAACACAATTAATCTGGTCTATTTTAAATGTCTGTAAGCTGACTTCATCCCAGAAATACCTGTTTTTCTCATTGATGAAAAGGGAGCTTAGGGTGACTACCTGAGAAAGAAAAAAACCCTACCTTATAGATATCTCCAGCCAGTCAGATGAATCCTGTGCAGGGAGATGAACAAGACACATATCAGGCAAGCAAGACTTAAGACAAATCTAATCAATATTTTTTACCCTGATCCACAGAAAAATTGTTCTGTGGTCCACTCAACACAGAGCAAATGAATATAGTGCAGCTGCTCTCCAAGAGTGAACACTGAAATATGGGACTGGCTACAGAATGACAAGGGCTACTAAAGATTACTCATATCTCAGGTTTAGACAAAACCTTTCCCTCTAGCTTGCTTTGCTGAAGCCCACTCATTCAGGTCTGCATTATGCCTTACCTTTCTGTCTGTTCAAAGACATATTCAGAAAAAAGTTATGCAAGCTGTGTGAGGAACCAGAAACTATTTTCTCCTGGTGACTGAACAAGATTGTAACTTGTTAGTGATCTCACTCAAACCAGTACAAATGAAGAGTAATTACATCAAAACTGTTGGAGATAACCTACTAGGAAGTGAGATTCTGGGCCTACTCTTTTAAAAACAGCAGCAAACTTACACTACATGAATGATAGAATGATGCAATTTGGTTCTAATGAAATAGTGTGGTCTTTTTTATGTAACAGGGAGAAATAGCATTGTAGCTGAACTGTTGAATAAAAGTTTTCACTTAACTTACAGTACATTTTACTGTCATCAAAAAAGCATTTGGGAATAATAGTTTCCAATGAGTGTCTGTTGAAATTTTGGGATAATAAACTTTTATATCTTCATATTTATGATTCTAATAAACTACCACAATATTAAAATGAAAGATACAAACTCTGAGGTCAAAAACTACAATTTGTTGTAAGGCAAAACAATTTTGAATAATAAACCACTATTGAAATCTAAGATCACTTCCTATAATTTAATAAGTAATCCCCTTGGTGATATATCCCGGATATTAAACTGGTTTAACTCACTTGGACCAGCTGTTTTAAATTGGTACATACATTCTGCTAAATGATAATACAAAAATAAGCATGAAATGACATGGTAACCATTTTAGTTCTGATTTTTACCTTCATTGACTACCACAAAGTGATCACAAATTGGCTAATCAGGGATCAATTAGTAAATTCATTACTGTTAATAGCAGTGAATGACAAGTATAAAGTTAATACTTTGCTTATTAGCTCACCTATAGCACTGTTGGATAAGATGTCAGTTGACCAGCTACAAGTAGTTGATTGGATAATATACCTCACAGCTCCCAGTCCAGGTAATATGTGCCAAAGCAGTTAGTGTTTCTTCACCAAAAGCATCCAACTGCAGACTATCAGTGTTTTCATAATGAAGTCAGTATAGCTTTTACTTACAAAACTTATTCAAAAGATACTGCCTGAGTCTGGGAGGAAAAACATTTTCAAACGGATCTGTCATGTGCAACCAAAAATGCTCCATATCTGTATCTTTCATTATATTTCAAAGGCAATTGTGTTAGACTAGTCAGTCATTAGAGGAGATGACAATTGATCCATTACTTATTCTGTATGAACGTTTGCTGAAGCACCAAGTTCAAACTCTTCAGTCCTATGTGTGGTACACGACAGAGACTGCCCTTTAATAACCACTTTGCAAACATGAGGAGTCAATGCCAAAACCATGCCATATTTCTTCTTGATATCAAAAATGTTCAGTGGCTATGGTTTGCCTTACCACTGGGTGAGGAAGTCCTCTGCCCACCGCAAATGAACTTGTGAAACCTATAACTTATTGGAAAATGGAAAAATGCTGTTCGAAGACCTTGCTCAAAAACAGGGCTTTGAAGTGCATGGAAATACAAGCAGCAGTCACCACTGACAGAGACTAGAAACTCATGCTGTCTGGTTTCCAGATCAGGTGCTAATGCCCTTGGGTGACACGCTCCTTCTCTGGTCAAGAAATCACACATTGTGTTGGTCATGCAGTAGGACAGGCTGCAGCCACTACAATGTGGAACCACATCCCACAGAATCTGGTGCACTTGAGAGCTATGTTGGCTTGAGGACTATAAAAATGACAACTTTATTTATACAGTTGTTCCATTATGCCTTACTGAAGGGAACAGAGAGATTGCTTAACATGCTTCTCATTTGTTTATTTGTTTTTCTTCATTGAATAAAAGTAGTACTAATGAAATAACTGATGTAACTGACAGCGCTGACTTAAAGAAGGAATGATGGCAAACAGGGACAGTTCTGTCTGAGAGTGGTGAATGGCAGGTTCTCTACCCACCCAGCAAATCCTTCTTCAAACAAGTGTCTTCTGTGGGTGGGGAAAGATGACCAAGTATATTTCCGTTCATGAAAGAATTGTGGTGTAACCTCAGATCAACAGACCTAATCAGCACTAATCTAAGCAAGTGCTCAGCCCCACTGCGAACAAGAGCAAGACTGCATTAGTTTGGAAGCTCAGGAAAGTCAGTTACAGAAATACAAAATGCAGGTCTGCCCTCAAAGTTTGTGACTGATGTTAATGGAAATGGCAGTTTAGCCTCAGATAAAATATAGGTTGTGTTGGGAGAACATAACAATATTGTAAGAATCACCCCTTGACTATCTATTGCCAAGCCCTTAGTGGTGTCAAATACTCCACAGAGGTCAGGAAAGAGCTATGTAGAACTGTCAGTGCTCCTAAAAGTTTGTACTGGTTCATTACAGTGTGGCTTGTGGGCTGAAATGATCACAAAGAAGCAATGTCTCTTTGCCACTCATTGAGAGATGCCTACTGAATTTTGCAGTTGTTGATATAACCGAGGCTGTGTGCTGAAACAGCCTTGCCCAATCAGATCGGTGGAACGGCAATAGCATTTCTTCCAAACATCATATTTGTGGTTTTCCTTTTTCATTATGGTTGACTGAGTCAGGGTAAGACACTGGACCAAATGTAAAACCCATCAATTTAAAAAGTGATGTCTTCATATCTGATCTTCACCTAACATAGATGGGGAATATCCCTATGATGATAACGAAGTTGTACCTCCCTACTCCAGGCCCTAAAGCAGCTGGATTTCCCTATTTCTGTAATTTAGACAATATGACAAAATGCTCTAGAAGTAGAAGTTAGGATTTCCTCTGTTTTGTAAAGCACCAAATATTCTGGGGGGCTCAGGAATAATTCTGAAGTATTGTTTCAATGTGTTTGAAAGTGTTTGAATTCACTGACTATTCTCAGCTATACAGGAACACACAAACACACACACAAATATCTCTTGAAGGAAATCAGAGCATCTGAAAGAAAAGGTTTACTTTATTCTGGGCGATCTCAGCTACATTATTTACACACAGAAATCTCTTAGAGGGAACCATAAAAACACATCAAACTGCAGTGACTTTTGTGCCTCTCCCTCCCAAGCTCTACAACAGATTTTGCAGTTTATCTTCTCTTCCTGTTAGTTTCTTCCAGATCTTGTAATAAAACAGAGTACATGAAAACTGAAACTTTTCATGAAAAATGTTAAAGAATTTTTTTTAGAAACTGATTCTTATCTGTGGAGTTTTTTTTATGTTTTTATAGAACCCTTCAACCCTCTCTCTTCTTGCTCTTTTAGGGGCTCCTAAAGGAGATGTATACACATATGAACATGATGATGGTATCAGTCCCTGTGCTTTGTGGACCTCATGCTTTGGAAGCATTAAACTGATCTAAATCACCATCTTTCCAGTTTGCTCTTGTCCTGAGCCAGGAGCAAGGCTGGCTGCAGAACTACCAAGCACCTACAGTAGGTGTGGTCCTTCAGAAACGTCCTAGGATGATGTGCGTATGGGACCTGCCAGAGCCACAAAGCATTGAATCTAAAAGTGTATGTTTATTCACAAAATTGGAGCAGGGCAAGAGAACTTGCCATGTTTGCTAAAACTTGCCCTGTGCACTACCACTTGTACATAAGAAATCAGGACTCAGGAGACTCAATTTCTCTTCAGCCACAGATTTCCTATGTAGCTCTGACTAAGCTGCCCCACCCCTCCACGCTTCAGGTCTTTGCCCATATCTTTGGCATCTTTAATGGGAAATAAGTAACTGACATTAATGACAGGGTAGCAGTCAGATATGAAAATGAGGATGGTACAAACAGTTCAGCAGAAAGGAGGTGGCAGACTCTCCAGTTTTCTGGACTACCAGTAGATATAATGCACGCAGGACAGTAAGGCACACCTGCATTTTGGTTCCTATGTGGGACACTTACCTTTGGGGCTTGGAATTTAAGCACTGGCTGGATTCTGGTTATCCACAGCAATTCATGCTCAGGAAGAGGTAGAAACATGAGTCAGGACCCAGCAAGTCATCTAGCAGCTGCAGAAGGATGTCTGAATGTCTTGCTGTAATAGCCTCTTTGCACTTTCTTGTAGCCACTATCTTCCTTTTCAGATGGAGGGGAGGAAGGGAAAATCATTGCCTCATCATATAAATCAAAAAACTGCCTTTTGTTAACACATCTTATCTTACACAACTGATAGCAGATCCACAATCTGGCCTAATCTGGAATAATAATGCACTTTCCTTTGTCTTTAGCATTCTCTCTCTACGTCTGTCTCTTAGGCACTTGCCCCACTTGACATGTCTCTTCCAAGTTGCACCTACTGAAAGTTAACATTTCATATTTCAAGGAGATGCAAGACTGTTGTTCTGGCTTGTGTCTTCACCATAGCATGACATTTGTATTGGCTGCTGTGCTTTCGAATTTCTGAATTACCCTTGAGTGTGCTTTGGCTACTTCCATCATTTTAAGGCCTCCCTTTTCCTTATAAGCCCACCTGGAAAATGGCAATAAAACTTACAAGCTTTAAGGGGCTTGTTTTCCAAAGTTCACTGCAGCTCTAGTTGTTTTTAAGAGAGCTTATCACTTTATCAGGCATAAAGGATTGTTATAATTCTGTATGCTTAAATATATATGGTTAAATGAACAAAACAGTTTGGTTTGTGCAATATCTGTTCAGGACACGGTCTGTTAAAATACAGGTGACAAAAAAAACCCATAATTTTAGTTGTTGGTTCTAATATATCTTACACATCCCAACAAAATAAATTATTTATCTTTCTATGTGGAAGCTTCAGCTTGGAAGAAGGTTGGAAGTTCAGTTCAAACAGCAATAAAACACCAGAATCTTAAAAATTAAATACATAGTAATTCATCTAAAGATGTTGCCTATGAAAATTTTGTTCTTTGTTAAATACAGCCTTTTAATGTTAGATACAGGTGAATTACTCTCTGGACCAAAGATGGTCTCTTTAGACTGAAGGATGATGGCAGCCTCGAAACAAGCAACCATGACCTGCCCTCTTCTAAGAAGAAAACAAAGAAGATTCCCAGTTTGTCCCATAGTTTTTGCTTTAAAAAGACGTAATTTTGAAAAGGTGAGGAACATTATGAGCAAAATCCCTAGGAAGTGAAAAAAAAAGTATATGATTAAGAACTGGCTGACGGTTCCCAAAGGTAACCAGCCACAGGGCATACTTCTACCTCTAGTGTCAGCTCTCGTGGGTTGCCTGAAGGGTGACCACGTCCAGTATAAAATATTCCTAAAATATTGGCAGAAGACAGTTGTGAATGAAAAACTGGTGGGGAAAAGCATATAATGATACACAGAATTCCCTGACTTGTTGTGGAATAATCGCTGGAGGTGACTAAGAAATTAGACATGTTTTTAGAAAAGGCACAGCATTAAAGAAGCTGTCAGGGCGAAGCGCAGCTGATATGTGAGGAATCCATTCCACAGAAGTTCCCTAGTAGCCTTAGATGTTGGCAATGCCAGAAGAACTCGGCGCTCTGACTCTAAGAGGAGTTGTCAGGAGGGTGGAGTGGTGAGGAGACCTCACGGCCAGGCTCTGTGAGAAATGGGAAGTCGAGGTACCATGGAGCTGGTACACTGCATATTTGCTACCCTGGGCCAAAAGTCCATCATATTTTTGACAAAATGCTGTCCTTTTCATGAACTTTGCTCATTATAATATCATTATAATACTAAAACACACCTCCATCCCAAAAGCTACCTGCTTCTAAGGTGCGACCACCCCTCCCTAGGCATGTGTTTTGAATTTTTCTAGTCTACACCTTTAGAAGCAAAGCGAGGAAATTTTACACCAATCATAATAAAGGTATGTATGACTAGAGTCAAGCTCCACCTGAAAGGTAAAAAATAGTATAAAATGTGTGAAGAGAAAGAGGATGTTAGGGAAGATACCATCACATACCACTCTGACTTCTGGGACGAGTCGACGGGCTGAGCCGTTCTTACCCCACACTGGGACACCTTTCGGTAAGATCTGAACACTTGGTTATGCCAAGTGTTTCCCCAGGAAAACTTAGAAACTTCTCTACAGCTTCACTTTAAATCTCCAGTGCATTAGGGTCGCTTCATATTTGCTTAATACACTTGTAGCCTAGCAGTGTTACTCATTTTCTTAGTATTTGCGTGTGTCTTGTAACCAGCAATTTTATCACCGGTAATCCAATGAACCTGTGCATCTGTTGCTTTAATAAATTACACTATTCATTAATCTAGCTGTGCCCAGCCTTATAATGTTAAATTGGGCATCTGCCAAATTAGTTACTAACAACAAATAGTCTCACAAGTGGTTATTTCTACAACCCTTAGAAAATAAACTGTTGACCGAGTCTGAGACTAAGACTGGACTTAGCCACACCTAGACTCCTTTTGGAGAAGGAGTTTAGAAAGTGAGGGTCTCCTGTCTGAACCTCTTGACTCAACAGCAGGATCTCCCCCCTAGCCACTCCTCAGACTCCTACTATTAACGCAACACATATTTAGCCTGGTGAGACAATTTCAATGAACCAGTTTAATACAGCCAAACTTCTGCAGCTGTTCTAAAATGGATCTTAAGAGACAAACAACAGAGCAGAAGTTCCTAATGTAATTCTGAAAAAACAAACCCAACCGTATATGAACCTTTTATTGTATAAACTGAGTAAAAAATACAAGCAGGGTGAAGAGTTTACCTCTGTATGTAATATCGATGAGATTGATACTAGAATATTGCATACACATCTGGTGTCCATATTTGGTTAAAAAAAGTTGAAAAATTGGAAAGGATGCAGAAAGAACCTTAAAAATCATTTTAGGATGGAGAAAATGCCTTACAGTGGGGCACTGGAAATACTCAATCTCTTTAGATTATAGCAGATTTAAAGGTGATTATGTATGCATGTACATTCATTAGGAAAAACACTGAATTGACATTTAAACCAAAGAATAAGGACCTAAAGAAAATCAATGGGTATAGGCTAAAACCAGAAAAGTTTAGTTTGGAAATAAGGCACATTTTTCAGCAGTGAGGGAGATTAGTCAGAAAAAGCAGCTACAATGGAAAGTAGTGAATTATCCTTCTCTCCATACTAATATTGGCTGCGTTTCAGAAAGATGTGCTTTAGCCAAACAAAAGCTGTTCTTTAGTCATAGATTTTTGATCAGTTTAAAATATTAAATTGCCCAATTATTCTTTCTGAACTTAAAAACTTTATTTAGGATACAAGTAATTTAACTTTAGTTGTCTACAGTGTAGTGATCTGAACGTCAGGTAGCTTGTCTAAGATTGCTTTAGAGTCAACAGACACTTTGGGGGGGCTGGATTCATGTCACCCATCTCAGAAACTTGCATTAGGATGAGATTAATCCTGAAAAGTGCCTGTTCCTCTCTGCTCTAAAGGGAACAAAAATAGGCTATAAAGGGAATTTGAATAACTAGCTCTCATATAGAGATTTCCACTGAAAATGCATGCATTCAGTCAGACAAATCATACCTAGGTTTTGTGTCTGGGTGTCAGGAAGGCATTTTAAGTAGCTCTACAAACACTCCTGAGCAGTAAACCTAGCTCAGCAGGAAAGGCAGTACCTGGACCTCTGCTAGGATTAGATGACGTAGAGGTTTATAATATTTCTTCCCTGCCTACCATGTAGCTGTTTACACACATTTATTTAGATTTGGTTTACATCTGTTTCAGGAACATATTTTAAAACATAATAACAAAAATTTATGCTTTCCCTATGTTTTAAAAAGAGATTTTCAAAAGGAAATTAAAGATGAGGAGCTGAATGTCTTTATTTGCTAAGGGCCCAACTTTTCATTGCCACCCAGTAATCAGCCCAGTGGGAGAACATAGAAAAAAATTATATCCAGTGTGAAATGAGATCTTGCCATGATTCTGAATTCTGGGATGTTTTCCTGTTTGCTTTGAACTCCACATTAAACCAAGGCAGAATAAATATTCCCAACAACAGAAGAAAAACTTGAGAATTAAATAAATCACAGCTTTTAATGGACAAGTCTCAGACAGAGGGAGCAGCCACACAAACACACACAGAGTTAAAGGGCTTGTGAAGTTTGAGGGGTTTTGTATTTAGAAATAAGCAAGATCTCCCACACCAGAGCCCTGGTCAACATTTTACACAAACAACATGCCTTGAAGTCAAGGGAAGATTTTCCTCAGGAAGGACTAGAGGGTTGGATTCAATGTACTGTTCATTATGGCTATTTTCCTTTTCTTTATGAGCCACCTGGGAATCTATCTCCCTGTTTCAACTGACATGAACTATTTTGTTTCAACATTATTTTTTACTGTTCTAGCCTGTATGCTTTATTGATGTTGATTATAATTTGGTTGCTCACCAACTTAAATTGAAAAGAAAAGCTGCAATCCAAACCCATTTCTGTAGTGATTTAAGAACAGCTAACATGTACGATGCTTGGACCAAACTTTCTCATTAAATAGTTATTACTGAAATTTTTATTTTCATTAAGAAACCTTTTAATACCAAAGCACATTTCATCTATATATATTTTAAAGTGTATAATGCTTCTTCTAGATAGACTAATTACTTAAATGAGAACATTATACAAGCAATGAAAACTATTAAGGACTTAAAAGAGGCACTATGGAGCATCTAAAAAGGTTAGGATTCAGCTTGGACATTATACATTAACTGTGTGAAATAATTAATGTTATACATATATTAACTCAGAACATCTATTTATCCTTACTGAAAATAGTGAAAAGATTAATACAGTTAAAATAATAATAGAAAATGTTTCTCCCTAAAAATCACTTCATTTGTGGAACTCCTTGCTACAAGACAATTGGAAAAAAAACCTCAGCATGTCATTTTTTATATCACATCTTTTAAGACTGCTCATGTGCATTGTAAAATAATGCACATGGAGACTTGTAAATTCATTGGTTAACTATTTAATCAATGAGCTAACACACACTTTACTATCTTCTTGAAGTTCAAAGCACAGTTCTGTCCTGCCTTTTCTATTATTTATAGAGATCAGCAAAGGCACACAAAAATTACACCAGAACATAAAACCATAATTGAAGTCTTACTGAGCAGACATAATTTTTCAAATATTTTTTCCCCTGAAAGAAGAATAAGGCAGAAAGTCGACCAAGCATTAGCTATATCACTACATATCTAGAAGATGGCCTGACAGTACAAGATGGAACATGACCTAAGATCCTATATAGAACAGATGTGAACTGTTGACTACCCATGGTCAAGGAGAAAATTCTCATCTGTAGTGACTATTTCTACCAAATTGTCAATAACAGGACATCTCTGTATGTTTTTCATGAGTATCTGGCACTCCCTAGTGAATCATTATCAGACTTAAGAATTTTTTTTTTTCTGAAACCCAGTTCCAATTTTCAAATACTGCCACAGTAGTGCCACAGAGAAGCTCTGGCATGCGTTTGCCCACAGGGATAAACACACCTTTGGTCTATGCCAGCTAGCATCACCCCAGGCAGTAGCTGAGCACAGTTCAAGGTGACTATATAGGTCAGGAATAATTCCCGATAGACACTTCGGATGTAGCTAACCTGTTTCACAGGGAAAGAGGTTAGATGTATGGATGTGAGCCATGCTGTGCTACCTGCCCTCAGGTCCAGAAAGCAGGCCTTGCATCATTCTACTACCAAAATAAGTTTAGTCTATGTGTATAATACAGTACAGTGGAAATAATATAAAAAGAAATAGAACAATGAATATCTTGTCCTCTGTCCTTAGGAGGGTGTGGGAAAACGTCTCTTTTTGGACACGGGAAACCCTAAGAATATCTCTGAAAAAGATAAGGGACCACAAAAACTTGCCAGTCAAAAGAATGGGGGAACATACAGAAGAATACTGCATTTGCTGAATAGAAGAAATAGCAGCATGGCATGTCAACTGCTAGCAGCAAAGTGTACTGCTGATGGCACAGCTGGTGAGGTTGAGGGCAGCAGGGTGGAAGGCTTGGGTGGGTGGTAGGAAGAGCCAAAGGTTGGAGCAAGAACCTTATGGCAGTGTTCCTATGGCCTTTCTGATCTCTTTCTGATCTCCTTCTTGGAAAGGTCAGCTGGCCCAGAATGGCTCATAGCCACAGTGTTCCTACATTTGAGTGGTTATACCGCATCCAGCAAAAACCCCTCCTGACCCCAATGACGGATACAAAAAGCAGATGCCAACATAGGAGCATAAGAACAGGGTAAGCAGCTAGTAAAACTGCACCTACCTCCACTACTTGTGGTTAAGAGATTTCCTGATCTCAGTGGATTTCTTTCTCGAATTTGTCTGTTTCTCCTCTTGAACGCTGGCACGTATAGCATTCTATGCCAAGGAACTCCGCTGCTTAACTGCACCCCAAGTGAATGAGCTTCTTACTTGGTTTTATGTCTCCCTTCTTCTAACTTTAGCTAAACGATCAGTCCTTATGGCCTCCTCAACATCACTACAGGCTGTATAGTCCTTTTCCGTATTCCCCCAAGTCATTGCTTTCCCAGACCTGATAGTCCCCATTTCTTTAGTCATTCTTCACAAAGCTCTACCATACTCCTCTCTGAATCTTTTTCAGTCCTGCCGTTGTATTTGGGTGATTGCAGTACTGTGCACAACTTTTCTAGTTTTTATGAATTTATACAGTAGTACATCACGCTCTCTTTTTAAAAATTCTTTATTCCATTCCTCATTTCTAACAACTGGCTTATGTTTTCGTTCACTCCCTGTAATGTGAGCTGATTGTGTCCACACACTGCAGCACTTGGAGTAAAGCCCGGCTTGGTACTTACCCCACGGACTTCTGCATAAACTAATTCACTGGCCTCTCATGATCTGCACAAAGTTTATCTACCACATTCTTCCCACTCAAGGCTCACAACTGTGGCTTCCCTGCCACATCCTTGTCAGCAGCTAGGGATATTCTCACAGTCCTTTTCTTTCCTTGCATGCCTTTTCTCACCTCCGCCTAGGATAGCCTGAGGTACCCTACCACAAGGCCTAGATCTCCTCCTGCCCCCATGTGGCCTATCTTTATGCTTGAAACTTTTGGTATTCTTTAAGAGGAAATACTTTTTCAGCTTGCCTTAGATATGAAGAGTGGCTGCTTTACCACCTGTCACCTTTATACTTTTCTACCCAATGACAATATGGGTATAGATTGTGGGCAGAAGGACGCACAGTGAGTGTAAGTTGAAGAACCAGCTTTAGTGGATAAGAAGAGGTGTTGGGTGCTTGACTGATTCACTGGTGCAGTCCTTGGACTATCTAACAAATGAACCACAGGTTGTTTGAGGAGGTACCTAATTTCTCAGCTCCAGAATGGGAACTGGAGGTGACCCAATACACACAGCCCTGGGAGCAGGACCGTGGTGTGAAGCAATTACAAGGTTGTTGCAAAGAGGAACGGAATAATCTGTTCTCCAGATCCCCTGAGGACAGGAAGAAAAACAGTACTCTTAAATTGCAGGAAGAGAGAATTAGGTTAGAGAGTGGAAAGAACTTTCTGATGGTAAGGAGAGTTGAGCCCTGGAATAGCTTGCCTGGCAACTGGCGCAGTTTCTCTTGCTGACAGGTTGTAAGAACAGGTTAGATAAACATGCCAGGAATGGTTTTGGTCTAGCTCATCTTTTCTTGGGCCAAATGGAGAGATAAGATCACTTTTGCTGTTCTTCCCATACTCACCTGCTAGAATATTATAATTTTTTATCCCAGATTGCTAAAGATAAAATGGATTCTTTTTCCATGTTTTCCACTACCACAAATAATAGCTTGTTATATTCATCTAAAAATTGACAGACACAAAACCACATTCTGTGCTTGCAAAAGTGAAAAAACCCACAGTTAAATCAAAGGATCTCTGTCCAGTTCTGCCAGTTTTGCTTCATGTGCTGAAACTAAGTATGACACATTTCATTTAATAATATAATATTTACTTAGTACATATATTTACCCCATTTCTTTGGCAGTCTTTGCCTTTTATCTGCTGATTCTTTCACAAGCTGAAAAGTAAAATGAGTGTTATGGCAGAAAGCCTCTTTTCAGAAGTTGCAAATAGAAACCACCTCAGTATACCTCTGGTCAGAGTTCATCTTGGTTTGGCTTTGATTACAAAGTTACAGATATCTGCTTAAAGTATTACAGCCAAATACAGGCAGAAGAGGGATTACATTCCCAGTTTTGAGATTAATGCATTGTACAGCCCCTGGTCATGAAATTTAAAAACATTCTAAATAGTGGCCACTGGCCTTTTTATGTGACAGCCTAAATAATTAAAAAGGTCTGCTTCAATCCCATATCCATTGAGTACTTTTTTTATAATGTTTTGCTGCCCAGAAAAGGTCTCTGCACCAAAATGTAGCACAAAAATGAGAATTTCTCCTGTATCAGCTAGGTATCCTGGGATCTGTTTTATGATTCTACAAGGGTGTATAAAAGAAATAAGCTATAACTATCCAGTATAACTTTTCCCCATACAGATTATTGCTGAATCTTATTCCTTCTCCTTCTGTCCAAAAAATCCCTGCTTGCTGGCTGCTTATAACCTATGTGGAAATCTGCTGTGGGGCTGCTGATTGGAAATCACCAACTTTACAATGCCTGAATTCGCAGGCTTTATTTCTGGCTTTCACAGAAGTCATGCGTTCAAGATTGCTTAAGCATCTCTCTGTCTCTTTAGACACCTACTGTACCATCTAGGTAGAGTCATTCCCAGAATTGTTTCTCACATGTCACCTTCTCTATAAATACCTAGGTCTTTGCCAGTCAATATGTCAAAGATCTCCTCAGCCATGAGCATGCTCTGTGCATCATGAACTGCTTAGACATCACGTTCATGCTACAGACAAAGGCTTCACAGTTTATTTTCAAGCTTTGCTAGGAAACTCTATCTCACTAGTCAAGCTTAATCCTCTAGGTAGGTACAAAGCATGTCTAATATTGACTACCAAAAGGTGAAGGGACAACTTGCTTTGAATGTGAGAGATGATTATAGGATATACACCTGCTGGAACAGGGCACTCATTTGAGATATGATACAATTATCCTTCTTAGAGCCAGGATGCAGGACTCCTCCTGCATCCTTGATTTAGTCATAAGTTCTAAACTGTCAGCTGGACACTTTTTCTGCAGCTTTGGTTTTCCAAACAGGGCAGGGAAATCATATGTTAAACATCTGCCTCAGCTTAACAAACTGAGGAGGAACAGGAGAAAGAGGATGGGGAAGAGAGATAGCTATGGGGCAGTTACATCTCTTCAAGGATATTTCTAAGTGTCTCTGGTTAAGTCAGCTGCTTCTGCACTAAAGTCCATCCTCTTTCTATTCATGGCAGCTCTATTCTACCAGGTGCCTCAGCCAGGTGTCCTTCCACAGTACTGCCAATCACCTCAGGAAACAGCGTTTTCCTTGCTCAAAGAAATGTGAAAATAAAAATGGCCAGTGTTATAAACATTGTAAATAAAGTAAAAATATTTATTAGGATCTATGAAACACAGTTATGAGGAACTGAATTATTCTTGTTGATAAAGGTTGATTTTCTGAGGAAATTTGCTGAGACTACAGAAAACACTAAGTAACTCTTCACTGACATCCTCTGTCAGTCTTAATGTAATGGGAAAGGGGGTTGTTAATAACCCAGACATGTAAAGCACGCTGGGTTTTGAAGGAATGACCAGATATTGAAGATATTAAATAATTCTTTTTTAATATTTCAAAATCCTTCATTGGAAATTGTATTGAAAATACGCACATTCAAGATGTAATACGGGGTGGGGGTGGTGTCCTTTCCTTTGAAGTAGCAATAACACTTATGATCTTTGAATTTCCCATTTTTTTTCTCTACACAATTTTTTTTTCCCAATGCAGGAAAAATGGTGTTTTCTAATTCAGAGAGGAGGTGATGTGGCATTGCTAGTGTCTTGACTTTGTTTTCCTTTCCTCCCTCTTTAGGCTATTTGGAGCTAGATACACAGAACATAACAGTCCTACAGTTTATCTATGGTTCACGGACAGAAAAACAATGAGGCAAGGTGAGTGAAACTTCCTGCTGATGACAATGTAGCATAAAGTGAAAGAAACAAATGAAGAAGAAAAAAAAAGAGATTGAATGAAGACAATAAAAAATGTTTACAGTCATGGTTGAATCATCTGTGTGATTGCCTTTCATATGTAAAAATTTTTAAAAGATTTGTGTGACTACAGGAACACAGGGTGTCCTGAAGAATACTGAGGAATTTCCACTTACTGTAGTTCACAAGGATACCAACTCCACACAAGCAAAGGAAGATGTCCAGGCTAGAAGGACAATGCTGGACACCTGGGAAACAGAGTAAGCTAGGTTTGACAGTCATGTTGTACAACTCACTGGTGCCAAAGAAGTTAGACATCATGTGTGAGTGGGCTATTGTGATAAGGAGCTATAGGCAGGGGCTCCTGGAGCAGCAAAGTGCTGAGAAAAGTGATGCAGAGGTTGCACTTGCATCCAGCTCCTGACTTCAAAGCTCAAAAGGCTTTTTAGGAGGTCTTTGAGAGAAAAAGATTAGGAAGACACTGAAGAGGAACTGTAATTTGAATACATAAATGTAGCATTGTTCCCTTATGAAGCAATGGAATATTGGCACAAGAGGTAAAGAGTTAGGCTAAAAGTGATGTGTGCCTGTAGTTAATGATATAGAAATGCAAGAGTTGGCTACAAAATGGTACTGTATATCTTTAGAAAACCTAAAAAAGCATGGAGCTATGGTAAGGGTGATATTTAGCCAGATCAGTGTGAAAGATATTATCTCATGGTGAAACACTGCTGAGATGTAGGATAGCATAAGTAACGAGAGCAAAGAACAAATGGTGCTGGGCACTTGCTAGAGATATTTGGGACTGGATAAGAAAAGGAACCACTAGTTTTTGCCCAGCTACTGAGGACTACAGCAATCCGGGAAGTAAGCGCATTGGGGTCTGCAACTCCACAGAGAGCTGTTCTGCCTGTGCAGTATATTTATGCTATATACCTCACCGAAACATCAAGGCTGAAGAGTATGTTAGGTGACAAACCATGCTGACAAATTAAAACAACACTGGCTTATGTAGAGGAAAGACCATTGGTCCAGAAGGAAGATCAGTAAGAGTCATCCTGGATAAGATCTATTCCAATCTGAAGAACAAATCTGATCTCACAAATGTTCATTTCAGCTTTAAATATTGTAGATTTAGTTATAGCCACTCTCTATTACTATCAGTCGATAGTCCTGTGAAAAGATTATATTAGTCAACATCTAGTCTTTAAGCCAGAACCATGTTAGCATCCTTGTTTTTATACTTTAACTTAAAAGCATCCTTCATCATTATTTGCCTGATATTTTAAGCTCCAGTCATCCAAGCAGACTTGACCACCTTGAAACTCAAATTGTGAATCATGCTGTATGTGTTGCATCAGATGCTGTTAGCAAATTGCCCATCTGAACTACTTGGAAGCGAAGCAGTCTCACTAATGGACAAAGAAGATTAATACTAGAATGGGGTTACTTTTTGCCTATGTTAACCACCAGTTCTCATTCCCCTTGTCCTGTGCTTCCACTGTTTCACCACACACCTCTCCACTGAGCAGAGGAACAAATAAAAACTGGTCATACGGTTTGGTATTGATAAAATCAAGTTCACAAGAAGATATTTCAAACCCTTTATTAGCAAGGCCATAAACTACATATGCTGTTTGATTAGGATATGATGAAAAGAATTTATTAGCAGATGTGTATTCAGCTACACTGTTTTACTGGCAGCTTTATGAGATTCTCTCCTAGGCTGACAGGTGCGGCCTGCCAGCTGCTTTGTACAGTAAACAGGGGATGGAGAGCATGCCATGTGCAATGATTTAATCAGTTACCATCAACTGCTAGAAAATAAACAAGGTTTTGTGCATTTCTTTCAGTTCCATGTATATTAATTGAAACCAAATATTACAAATGACACTGAAAGAGAGTATCGCTGATCAGAGAAGACTTAAATTTAATAGGACACAGCCATGTAATACATAAATATAATAAAACACAGTCATGTAATAGATAAATATTTGGTTAAAAGATAGCAGAATTTTGTTAAACTTGGCAATGAGAAGTCTTTTGAAGTCTCATTTGTCAGTTCCTATTCATGGGACAGTCAAATCTAGTCATTTGGGTCACAGCTGGCAAAAGAAAGATGATCTTCTTGGTTTATTGTTCTGATACAAAATTGTCATTACAAATTGAAAACACAGAGCAAATAAAAGAGGGCAAATGGGGAACTTGTGTGGTTACGTATTTTTAACTGTTGCGTCTGGCTGTACTTTGTTTAATAGGGGTTGCAGAATTCAAGATGTCTATATCCTGGGTCTCATTACTATTGTTTAAAAATTTCTGTACCACTAGTTTACAATTAAAATGTTCTTTCCCAACTCAGTTCTCATTTCTCATGTTTTCAGTGCTTTAGATACATGTAACCTGAACTAATATTTTTAGTAAGTATCTGACAGCTGCATTGAAACGTTTTTATTTCAAATATTTGCATGTCAAAATAAAGATATCTAAGATTCTTTTCTGCAGCAAAATGAGAATGTTCATACATTTTAAACTAGAACCACTCAACTGATGCAAAAACATTTTACAAAGCATGCTTTAGATTTATTTTCTGCATGTTTATGACAAAGAATGCCATGATTACACTGCAAGAAAGGACAGGTTGAGAAGAGCTGCAAAGCAGCTAGAAAACTCTCCAAACTCATGGTATAATTGTAGCAGTGATCTGTTAAAAGTGATGAAAATACCATGGGAGTACTTTGAAAAAAAGTGGGCTTGTCCTTGAAGTTTCAATACATTAATTTTTTTTCCTCAGCCTAAGCGCATATTCAGATTTGAGTAGATTTTCTGTGCTGGTTATGAGTTGAGATCTTGCAAAGAATCAGAGGTGTTAGAGAAGGAACTGCACGAGTAGCAGAAGACTGTATTCCCTGTTCTGTTTTCTGATTATAGTAATTTCTCTGAAGAAGGCAGAGATTATTTTTGTTCTTTTGCTGCCAATGTTTTTGAAAGGGCAGGCTGCACTGCATTCTTTTGGGTGACTTCTTTCTGGACCTGTGCAGATTATTAAGTTTCTAACCTACAGAGATGCATGTCTCTTCTGAGGTGTTGGTTATTTGACTGAGAAGCCAACTTGTGGCTTCAGGTATCTGTTCTTGCTTCTAGTCGGGGCCAGTGGTGCAGAAAGATAACACTCATTCGAGAGACAGGACAGTGGTATTCATTGGTTATACTAGTTAACTGTAAGAAACAAAATACTGTAGATAAGCAAAGAGGAGGTAACCTACAGAATCACAGAATCACAGGATCCCAGGTTGGAAGGGACCCCAGGGATCATCTAGTCCAGCCTTTCTAGGAAGAGCACAGTCTAAACAAGATGGCCCAGCACCCTGTCCAGACGACTCTTGAAGGTGTCCAACGTGGCCGAGTCAACCACTTCCCTGGGGAGATTATTCCAATGGTGACTGTCCTCACTGTGAAAAATTTCCCTCTGGTGTCCAATGGGAAACTCCCCAAGAGCAACTTGTGTCCATTTCCCCTTGTCCTCTCCGTGTGACTCCGTGTAAAAAGGGAGCCTCCATTTTCTTTGTAGCTGCCCCTTAAGTACTGGTACATGAAGATGACCCAGGAAGGGTCTTGAACACATGCACCAGAACTTTATTTTGGATTTAGAAAAGAAGGGGAGGCAGCTGAAAAACTTCAAAGAGCACGTGGAAATGGTGCTGTTATGAAGGGATATGTCTGTGGATTTCAAACAATTTAGGGAGATTAACAGCAAACATTAGAGCTAAGGATGATGGAATGAATGGATGGAAACTCACTGGTAAGAAATGCAGTCTGGAAGTAGGAATTTTGGAACCAACAGAGGAAAATTATTTGAAACTATATACCCTGCTATACTGGCAGGGATGAATGATGAAACCTGCCTACTGTTAAGGTGGGTCTTGCAGTTTTGTAACAGGGACTCTGCAATGCAGTTTCCCAGGACTTGACTCGGTGATTCAGGATGTCTCTTTCAACTCTATATATTGCTGTGACTGGAATGAGATGCTGAAAGGATAATTTAGGCAACACCAATTTTAATGATTTGAAAGAGGTGAGTTTCTAGTAATAACAACCAGAGGATCTGAAGCTGTGATAATGACTGCAGGCCATATTAGGCAGAAATATGATATTTTATAATGGATTATGATATACTTATTCACCTTCATCCATTCTTTTTCTCTTCATGCTCCTTTGTGTATTTCCTTGCTGAAGCACAGACCACAGCTCAGTCTTTTCAGGATTTTACAAGGAAAAATGTTACATCAAGAGCATGTTCTGTACAATTTATTAGGAAATAACATTTAATACACACCCATCCTTGCAAATACTTTTTGCGATGCCTCAGATAATTTGTCTTGAGCAGCTACCAGGCAGTAACCCAGTCTAGACTTTTCCATGCGAAAATCCTCATCATTTTGCTATTCTGTACATTTTCAATGTAAGATTTTCTTTAGGGCACGTATGTACAGAAACATTCATTGCACCCTTTCCATAGAAATGCCTTCTATCTTCTCCCAAGTGACAAGACAGCCTCTGCATCAACTGGGTGTCTAGGCCAGGTAAGTATGGTAGCTCCTGTGTTTCCCTTCAAAGCCTGCACCCATACTAGTAAACTAAATGATCTTGTGGCCCTGAAGCTAGCATAGAATTATATGGTTATCCCCATAGTATTAAACTCTCTTCACCTCCAAAATAAGGTAGCCACGTTCACAGTCATTACTGGGAATATCTTTATCCCGTACATTATCCCCAAGCCACACCTGGGAATCATCAGGGAGAGTGCTAGTTATCTTGAGCCAAAATCAGGCAAGGCACCATTTAACATTACAGATAATGGAGGTTTAATGTCTGTGCCTGTGCTCTGTTTAACTTGCTGGTAAAAATGAAACCTTAGGATACAGCTAAAAAGTCTGCAGTCTGGATCCACAACAACAACAGACTTCAGGATGTAATAAACCCATCATAGGATACATTTATATTGCATGTCAAGCTCAGGTCAACATTCTGGATCTGAACTCTAACTTACCTACAGTGCAAAAATTTACAGCCCTAAAAGAAGATTGTAATTCCCTCGATGGCAGGTTTTTAAGTCCTTGGGGCTGATAAGGTCCAAGGTGAGACAGCATGTGATACTCAGGTCTGTTTTGCAGACTGAAATGAATAAGGGCAGTCTGAGAAACTACTAACCATCTCCCAGGGGCTGGGCATCAGTAAATTGTTTGTAGAAATGGCCTCTTGAGGCACCAAGGAGCATGAAGGAGGTCTGTGGTGCTCTGCTCAGCTGGTGGGAAAGCTACTGGCTATTGCCTGCCAGCTAAGCCTGATGCAGTATCAACTAGCCCATAGGATCAAGCTATGTTGCAAGTATTGCAGAGTGAGAATATAATCTTCTTCTGTTGTTCCGCCATGGAGTCTACAGTTATTCTAATCCTGTCATATGTAAAGTTTTACTGACTTTGTTCCATTTGTCACCAACATAGCTTATGTGTCATCTGCTGGACTGATTGCCGTTTGATTTCCCAAGCAATATTGCTCCATTCTTCCTCTCTGCCCAAAAGTAACTCTGCCACCCATGCCCTGTCCCTAATCAGCTCAGGCACTGCATGACTGTCACATAGAGATATCCTGTTCTGGTTTTATTAGTAAAGTTTCTCTCCCCTACCCCAGCTCTAAACACTCCAATAGGCAGGCAAGGGCTGCCTTTATAGAATGCCTCTGCACAGCTTTACAGTCGGCTGTGGTACATGCCCAAGTACAAGCTCAAGCACTCCTCCAGTGGCTTTGTGACTTTTGTGAACATGCATATTCTTCAGTCTCCATACATCCAGATACTGAGAAGACACAAAAACCATTTAAGTGACTGTCCAGCTATTCTGCTCAAATCTCTGGAGTGTAAAATGTCATACAATTGTAATAATCAATTGGTTTGAGCTAAGCACATGCACTGCACCTACCCTGTAGTGCTCGGTATTTCCTAGATATTTCTGGTTCTCAGTGCCTGCATATAAAAGACAGCTTATTTGTCCTTTGTGCATCTCACTGCCTCCTGGTCCCCTCCCTGCTTTTACAGACCGGTGTACTTCTGGAGAACATAAATGCAGCAATGCTTATACCCCTCTGGGTCCTTTTGGCCCTGATGATTTTCTAAATAGAAGCTAGTTTCTTTTTTATTCCAAAAAAAAAAAACCACAGAAGGATCAGGCAACATTTCGTCTTAAACACAGAGCCCCTCCAAAACATACTCTTAATTTTTTTTAGATGGTATTTCTATATGGACAGAAGTTATCCTCTGGAATGCTGCCGAGGAAATTGTACAAGTAGGTGAGGGCCTAGAAAAAACTGCTAATCTCAGAGAAGGCAATGTCCTTCCATCTCCAGGGTCTTTGTTTAAATTCTCTGCTGCAGATTATGTACACCACTGAACGCATTCTTCTTGGACAGATGAATTCAACCACCTTGAATCTGGGCTTGCAGTCTAACTTCAGGATTCCTGCAGTACACCCTAGCTGCAAATACAAGTTTTTTGAAAAGGAGTGACAGGATTCAGTGCTGGAACTAACAGGAATTTTTCAAACCAGAATTAAACTTGCCTGTTTTTGCAAAGATGGCAGATTTCACAGTGAAATCTGTGAATCTTTTCCAGTCTTGACACCTGCAAAAAAAATAAAACCACCTTTGACAGAGGGATAGAAAAAATGAACATGACTTGAGAAAATATTTTCTCAAAACATCTTAACAAAAATCTCGCCACTTACACAGATAACATTTTTTCCTTTTTAAGCACATTCTTCTTTCTACAGGCTGAAGTTTCTGATCTGTGTTAATTTCCACTAGATATGGTCGCTCATTATGCTCATAGTTTTGATGGAGGTGGACAGAATACAGATACAAATATTATTCCCAGGCCCAGCTATAAAACGGCATCAAGCACATTGGATGACATCACAGAATCCCAGAATCACAGGTTGGAAGGGACCTCAGGGATCATCTAGTCCAACCTTTAACATCAACATGTGATGATGAAACATGGTGCTCGCTATATGCTAAGTCTTTCAAACACTTCTACATGCCATTAAATTCATAACTGTCACAGAAGAATTTTGTGACCATGAAAACTTGGTAGTAACTCATCTGAGTGATAACAGCCAGAGAGCGATGAAATTCAGTGTAACTACACATGTGAGAGAAGTCCTCAGTGCACATTATCGTCTGAAGGGCTAGGGTATTAGTTTTGACTCAAACCTAGTTGTACCCCTCCTAAATGCTGTACGCTGGCTTGGCAGAATAGCGAAGTGTGTGTCGTGTCCAAAACGTGCCTCCTGGAAAAAAAACAGTTTGGCACTACAGTGAAGGACAACCTGAGAATTGCTGATAAAGCAGAGGTGTTTCTCTCCTCCAAACAAAGATGCTAGAGTTAATTTGTTGCGGTTTTGTCTGCACAGGACCTATTATATGGGCTGTAATTTCACGGGATGGAGACTGTGAACTCCCAGGTCACTTGTAAACCGATCACTCCCCAGCCTCTCCTCCTTGTGCTTTTAAGTGTTTTGAGCCTGGTAAATTGAAACCTGAAGAAACACAGAGCTCTGATCTTTGGGACCTCTAGAGCAAACCTGGACTTTTGCTGATTTGCTCTAGGAAGTAACTGCTTACTTACCCCATAATTAACACCACAAAGCTGATCTTTGGAAGATAAAGTATGGGAGGTCAGAGACAGGATCAGGGAGAAGGGTTTCATTAGAACCGCAGCATTTGGGGCCTGATTCTTTTCTCATTTGCATCAGATTAATCCAGAAATTATTTCACTGAAGTCAAAGGTGTTACTCACCTATAAAATCTGGATGGATTAGAAACAGGTCATTGTTATCATGTCTAATGGATTTTAATCCATATACTTAGTAAAGAAAGCAACAGAAATCGCTTGTTAGCTACATGACTAACCACACTTTCACTCTTATCTCACAGCAGAGGCTGCATTAGCACTTCCTTACAACTTCTAATTTACAGCAAGGTTTCAGACATTTAAGTAAGTATTCCAGCTGATTAGCTTGCTTTAGCCAAGCAACTAAGTACAGTAATGCTCGTGACATTGAATAAACACTATTAAACAAGCTTTGCATAGAGTAATGTTCTGTTTACCATTTTTATTTATGTCTTGCAGCTGAGAATTAAAATCACTTTCTTTTGTTAAAAAGAGAAGAAAAAAATGGAAAAACAAGAAAAGAAAAAAGGAAAAAGAAAAAAGGAAAAAGAAAAGAAGGAAAAAAAATCCAAACCCTCAGCTGGTGGAAATCAAAACAGCCCCACATGTCCCTCATTTGAACATTGGCAGGTTGATTTCAGGTTGATATCCAGTTTATATTAATGAGGAGTCAGTCTAAAATATGTGATATAATAAGTAAAAGAATCAGCTGCCATTTCTAAACTAAGACTTTCATGAACAATAACAAGAACTAAATAGGTGTATAACATATATTTAGACATTCCTTTCCAACATCCAGTTTTAGACTCAGATTCCTGCATTCCACACAAATGTGGCTGTACCACACTTTTATTGTTGACAACCATTTACATCAGAAATAAAGAATCATAATTTTGAGGTTACAGCAAGACTTATTTATACTACACGACTACATGGCTGGGTCCCACCACAATTTAAATTTACTGGATGAATAGTTTTTGTGTGTCCCTCATTTTGCATCTTTGTCATACACTGCATCCCACATTCAGGCTTTGGCATGCAAGAGTTATGCATCCCAAAGTCATTTTCCTCATAAAACTGGCTGTTTACTTTTTGTACAGCAATACCACAAAGCTAATGCTCTTTCTTTTTAAGAGGGTCAGGGTCCTTGGGTCTATTTTAAAATGAAAAATGAAGTAGTGCAGATCAACTAAACTTCAGAACATAAATCAAACTTCAAATAATGGAATGGGCAGCCTCTAATTTCTTACCCAGAATATGTGAACACTGAAGAAGGATAAACAGCCTGCTAATTTGCCCTCTTGTTTTAATCTTTATCTCAAATGTGATTCTAATACACAGGAACAGAACAGACATGAGTTTGTGGAGTAATTTTGCTGCCAAAAATAAGTTCTGGCTTGCAAGCAAGAAGGCATCAGATTGCCAGTTATGGACACAATAGTCCCTTTTATGACTATACCTTTGCTAATAAATTAACCAGTGCCAGAGAATATTCTGGGCACTGCAACTCGATCACTTACATAGTTAAATTCTAAGAATGGCCCCTGGCATGGTTTTATTCAAATCACCTAGCATTTCTCTAACAATTCCCTGGCACAGCGCAGAAGTTAATATGTGAGAATGACCACTCAGAACAGGCAGTTTGAAACAGTCCCCATTTTGGGAATAAAGAAAGCTTAATAATAGCTTTCTTTAAATGTCAAAACAATGCCAGCTGGTCACATGGTCAGAGAACAGGCACTGGCACTGTTTGTTTTGTTAGTATAAACCTACCCTGTACAACTAAGACACCTCAGAACAGTAACGCTGTATTTCTGGATGCCTCATCCCAGAGGACCTACTGAGTGAAAGGAAATCTATGAAAGAAAAGAGCAACAGAAATGTCCAGAAGGGTTTCTTCCCCCTCTTAAAGCTTCAAATTTTGTGCCTGGCTGGGGGATAATGGTAACACTGGGAATACAAAGACATTATGCATGTATTCCTGACTGTAAATAATAGTTGACCTGTAGTCATATGGCTTCTTCACAAATATACTTCAACGTTGCATAATTATTTTAGGTACCTCAGCCCGACTCAAGATACCTCCAAGAGTTTCCAAACCACTTGCAGACCCTCTCCTAGGGCACACATTGGCTGAGCGGTGGAGCAGAGTGCAGAAACCCCAGTGAGGAGCAGGCACACTGCTTAGGGCAGTGCTTTGGAAAGCAAGCAGCAAAGCTTGCTGGGCTTCTCTGCCTATCTCACCAGCAATGCTGGGGCAGCAGATGTTCTTAGAGCATCCCTAAGACCACAATAAGGACTAATAAAAAGTGGTCCTCCCTCTAGCCATTTTCCCAAACAGTAAGAGCAGTTGGCCATATTTTTTCCCAGGTTAGTGTGCCCCTGAGGGCTGCCTCCACCACCTTCGTTGTTGTTCAGCCTCCCACAAGAGAAACTGTATCTGTAGACCAGTGCTGAGGGCACTTGCCTGGAACCTTATGCCACTGAAGAAGCTTTGGTTTTGCCAAAGGAAACAGGGATATTTTAATTAAGCCACGAGGTTGTTCAGCTGGACCATTTGTAGCAAATGTGAGTCCGGAGCACCACAGGCAGGAATGAGAACAGAATGTCTGGGATATGCATTTCCCATATAAAAGGTAAGTTGTATCTCACGCAAGGGAAGCAAGTTCAAAATCTGAATAGCAGTTTTTCTTCCCTGTGCAACCCTTCCTCTACACTGTTCAACACGTAACCTACTAGAACAAAGTTGATAAGCAAATTGCCTACTCTTACCTCCCAGAAGCTGCTGGTCTTAGGACTGACTATGTCTTCAGCACGGTGGACATTGCCACTACACCTCCTAATATGGAACAAGCAAGGAAGGCCTGTACTCCGCCATAAATTCAACCGCAGGCAGCCCATTGTAGTTCATCATGGGCGTCTGAACACTTTATTAAGCAAAGGGCTATGCCATAATCAGTAAGGAAGGAACGTAAGAGAACTCAAGTGGAGAACCTAAAAAAGAAAACTTTACAACAGCAAGCACTGTAGAGTGCTCTTCAATTCATGATTTCTTTTTTTTCTTCTTTATTTTCTGAGGCAGTATAGATTACTAGGAAAAAAATCTGTTGGGGAATGGTTCTATTTTGAAAATAAAGAACAATAGAGAACCCGTCAAATCTTCAGAATCTTTGTTGGCCCTCAATTTATGAACAAAATGGGAGCAATATACTGTTGAGGACAGCTAAAGAAGGGGACTGAGTGGGTATGTTACTTGACTCAAACCTTCCTGTTAACAAAACTCTTCACTGTCAAAAACCTGTCAAGGGAGTTCCTGTATTCAAACAGACAGCAAATTAAACATATCGCTAACCTCAGGGAACCTAGGAATACCAAAACAAGGGATATTTTTAGCCTATTTAGCTACTTGGGGGTGGTAAGTGTCTGCTCTCATTAAAATCTTACAACTGTTTCTCCCAAATGTCAAAATTGTAAAGCTGTTGACTGATGCAGTTGAGATAACCCGGGCAATGAAATCCCACTGCTTTAGGTGACAGTGGTCTCCCCGTGACAGTGCTAGGGAGCTAATTTAGCTTTAAGGAAAAGTAAGATTGCTTCCAAGTTGGACTAGGATACCTTCATGACCCAACTCATGTCTTGGGTAGCTCCTGAGCTTCAAGAAGAAAGTATGCCCAGTGGGTGAAGAAATCTACTGGCCCAGTCTGGAAGCTCTGCTTCTGTCTTCACTTAATGAACTTATTCTTTGCTTCCTGAGTTTCAGGGCTGTGCAAAAACCAAGGCCAGAATTTCTAGCTGAGTAAAAGCCCATGCTATGCAAATTAGAAGGGAAAAAAAAATGGCTCAGCCCAAACCAGCAGTTCAAAAATACATCAGCCATGGGCAGGAAGCCAACAGTAATGCTAGAAAATGCAGAACAGAATATGTACAGAACCAGTTCTGTTGCTGTGGAAATGCGTATCAGAACGTGGAGAAAATCTGTGTCTGTTACAAAAAGTAAGGTCAAATGTGCATGTGCATGATGGTGTATGGAAAGAGGAATTTCATTCCTTCCCTGAGTAAAGAACTTTACTCTTCTACTTCTAATATCATGGTTTTTTCATTGCTTGCATAGCAATAGGAAGATAAAACTATACTCTGGGCTCAATTCTTTCCTGCTTCTGTGTCTCTAATGGCTCCTCTGAGTTGTTGGGGAAGAACCTTTCATAAGTTTATCTACTATTTTAAGCTCCTTTGCATTCTGGGGCATCAAACAACTGCAGGGATATTATAGACCACAGGAGCTGTTGTTAGTTCTAGTCCAGCCATTTTCAAAGCTCAAAGGAGAATTGGAGGTGTTTGGACCACAAGGAGAAGACATTAAGCCAAGAAGTCTATTTGGGATAGTCATACAGGAAGATATTCAAGGAAGGAATTTCTTAGGAACAGGGCATTCTTGCACACACAGTGTTGAGAGCATGGGTGTGGAAAGAACATGTGTGCTTGTCCATCTTGTGCTCCACTAATCCAAATAATGTCTGGCAGAGCTAAGTGTGCACAGCCCCCAGCAGCCGGAGCCGGCACTTTGTCAGCCTTGCCCAGAACACGAACCTGAAAGGTTTGGGATTCAGTTCAGAGTCTCAAAACCACCATGTGTGAGGACGCTCAGAAAGCCACAGCTAGGCTGCACTTACATAAGACTATTAAATTAATTAGTCTTGCAGCACAGTACAAAATGTAATTCAATCCTGGTGATAGGTTGGCAGATTAATCACAATTTACAGCCTTGTAAAGGCAGATGCAAAAACAAAAAAAAAGTATATAAAAATAAAGGAAAAGAAAAATAAAAATATTCCAGTGCTCAAAGACTTCAGCTTCCAGTGACAATTAAATGTTTTCATGACATTTTTGAAAAAGAAACTATTTCTCCCTTTTTCTCGGTTTTCCAATTGGACATAAAACTGGGGTTGACTGTTTTCAGTTTCCAAAAAAAAAAAAAAAGGATAAAGAAAAGTAGACAATTTAGGTTTTTCTTTTTGAAAAGAAACTTTGGTATCTAGAAACATTTTTATTTGCTGCCTTCTTTTTGAACAATTAAAAAATGTTGATAAAAGGGATTTTTCCTTTAAAAAAAATCTTCAACTAAAAAATCCAGCAACCTCTAGTCCTAATCCTGGACTAATATGTTCTTCCCCCTTTCTTATAAATGACAAATGAATTTTCTTACACTGATTTTTTTTTTTAATCAGAAGAATAACTTGTATTTCAAGGAAGTAGAAGTCCATTATAGTCTTAAGAACACACAAAAACCTTTTTAGGGCATTTAAGAAGTGAAAAGCACCATTTTGGGCCCTAAAATTTTCACATCCCATTCAACAGTCAACACAAAGACGTTTCAGTGGAAAAAAACCATTATTGTCTAACCTGTATATGTTATGTGAAAAATATGTGCATGACTCTAAAAGTGACTTTATGTGTTAGCACTTCTTACAGCAAAGCTGTGGGCGCAGCACATTCCCTGAAATCCTTTCCATTGTAGAGGATATCTATAATTTCTTTTTTTTGTTTTTGTTTTTTTTTTTTCCTCCTGCTTCGCAACAATGTGCTATTTCTTCATTTCGGTTGACAATCACTTACATCAATTATAAGAATAGTGAATATGAATTCCCATAGTTGTTTACTCCAGCAGCAGAAATCCCCTGAACGCAATTATCGTGGATGAGGATTTTCATGTCCCTCACTCGGAGCCTTCCTAACACAATGTGTTTTGCCCTCAGTTGACTGAGAGGGCCTGAGTTTCAGAGAATAGCGCTTCAACGCTTCCTGAAAGTGTGACAGCTTCAAAGTATGTCCAATGAGACCCCAGAACCACCAGTCATTTTGGAAAAATGTTGTTGCTGTTTCTCTGATCCATTGTCTTTTTCAGAGTGGCACAACTGTGTTTTTTGTGCACAATTCCCAACAAACTGATTGATGTGGAAGGCAAGCCAGGAAAATCTCTGCTCCACCCCATTTTGCGTGTTCCACGGTCCAAAATGTTCAATAACTGCCCAGATGGGGAATATATTTTTTCCTTTCTGTTACTGTACATATTCCTTCTGCAATTTGCATTATTATTGGGTAGCTCGCATGCTATTGACTTCATTCTGCAGCTTGTAACCCTTCACATAGTCTCCCGCCTACCACATCACTCTAGAAATATCACCGGTGAATTCCTGCCATGAAATAAATATTCCTGTAAATGGGAACAAAGTGAGCAAATGGATCCTTTGATTAATCCTTGCTACACACACACCCACCTTGTTTTATCATCCGAATGAAATCTGCAAGCAGTCAAAATGCTTGTGTGCAGCGCTCTGCTGTAATGACATTTGTATTATGTTCTGCTCTCGTTGAGGTATTGTATAACCACCATTGCTACAGCTTACGTCTTCATTCCTTCTTAGGTTACATGACCAACACTGAGATTAGTAACAGGTTTTAAAAGATGTCCACATACTGGTAATTTATCACACACACATTACACAAATAAATAAATAATACACACGTATATATATCAACTTAATTGCTGCACATGTAAGTACCTGATTTCACATAATGAATACGTCAAGGAAGCCCATACCCCAATAGATATTAATTACTGTGTCTGAACCAGAGGCCCCACTTTTCTCCTAGACATGCTGCATTCAGTGAGCTCTTGGATTTATGCTGCTGCTATTCACCATGGTGCCTAATCACTTTCTTTGCTAAATGAAAAGCAAGAATGAAATCCCCAAAACAAAGGATTTTTTTTTTTTTTTTTTGGCAGGGGATGGGACAGGTAGGATAGTTTCAGAGAAAGACCCAAAGAAAATTACCTTTGTGGGTTTTATTTATATTGTTTTGGTGTCAAGGGATAAAAACATTGCAAGTATTATCTTTGGAGCAAAAAAATTTTCTGCCCGGGTGTACTTCTGCATAACTTGCATAACTCTCAGCTTAGACCAGTGTAACTAAATGCTGCTGATGACTATTTTTCTGGTAGTGGGTTTGTGCCATCCCCAAGGGCTGGGTTTCTCCCCAGGAGCGGACCCTCCTCCCCCAGTCAGCCCACACAGCACTGGTAACAGCACAGGTACCAGTGCCTCCTCCCAGGAGGAAATTTCAGCTTATATGGAGCCACCCTCAATTTCAGGGGAATTTTGTATGATTTAGGACCACTACAGATTTCTGGTCATGATCACTGTAAGTCTGAAAAGGATGCAGTCTTGCAGCCTGAAGGTGCATTAGGAATAATAGCCCTGCTTGTGATTTACTCTGTTAAAAGGACACCATTATACTAAGTCCCTAGTAATTGCTAAACTGTTGCACTTCACCAAATTTCCATGAAAGATATACAAGTCCCCAGAGATGTTCTGGCACAGGAGTGTTAAGTGCAGCATCCTTATTTTTTAAGTAGGTGATTCTTTACTACATAAATGTCCCAGCCTGCTGCATGCACAAAGGTAAGATGACCCTCTGGAGACATTAACAGGCTTTTTACCTCCTCTGTGCCTTATTCACAGGCAGCCAGCATCCTACCTCCCCACTCCAGCCCTGCTTTGCTTATTTGTGTTTATGGTACACAAGGAGGTAGATAAACAAAGAAGAGTTTGAGACACTTTCTGTTCTTCGCTAAACCTTTTAGTTACACATTAGGGAACAGGAGTGTGGTACGACCCTCTGTTTATTTGTGGTTCTTTTAAGTGATGTCCAGAGACCTACATTTCATGGTTGTTTGAAAGTTTATATAACAGTGGGAAGCTGTTAAACAGCAGTTTACCTTCACTTTTTTCATTTTTTTTAATCATGTAAAGGATTTGAAATTAACACTTATCCTACCATATTATTTTAGTTATTACTCAACATTCCCCAGGTTTTCTTTTCCCCTAGAATTTATGTTTCCTGTAAGTAATGATAAGAGCATTCATGTCAACAAATTTAAAATCTATTTAGTAATATATACTTTAACATAGCCCTTGAAACTTTCACAATTAATTGCTGTTCAGCTGTTGGAAGAAAATAATTTTGTGATTAAATAAAAACCTGCATTCTTCCTGTTAGACCTACAAACAAGGCAAAGAGTACTTTCAAAAAGAAATCTTTTCTTCTTATTTCATTACATTCTATTGAGTAATATATAATTCAATCTTTTAAATTAACTGGATATGGTTTTTTAATGTTCACAATGTTCTTGCATGTCTCCCAGTTCCTAAAGCTTTGTCATGTTCAAACACCCTTAGGATCTCTCTAATTGTACTCAGGATATAAGCTTTTCTTTGATATGTCTAAAATCTCCCATTTTTTCTTTGTATAATTTGACTCTGTTTCCTTAAGAGTCAATGGTACTTTTGCTTTGCTGTAGGATCTGTTCCTTTTACTGCTTTATATAGCTGCAGCTCCTTCCAACAGAGAACACTCCTTTCATTAAAAAAAAAAAAGTTTAAAAAATCCAAATTAAATATATACTTTATTTACAAGCCAGGTCTTAATGCAGAGTCATTTTGGGACATTGGATATGTTGTTTTGCTTCAAATCATCTTAAACCTTCAAGCTAAGAAACATAAAACAACTTTAATGTAAGTCATTTAACATATAAATTTGATTTTGACTAAAAAATAACTGTATAAAAACTGCCAAAATTTTAATGCAAGGTATGCATTATCTTGGCTCCTTATATTAAAACGAAAGAAACCCCACTTTTTAATTATGATTTTAAGTGTTTGGAAAATAATTTTAAACTTCAGCCTGAAAGACAAGCCAGACTTGTTGTTTTTAAAATTATTTGTGTCCAGGAATTTTTCTGGGAGAACATAGATGGAATTCATAGTAAAATAAATTTAATATAATTCCATCATTTTTTTGGAAAGCTCACATGACACAGTCATATCCCATTAACTCACAGTGATCACTAGAAGGCCAACTGAAAGCTACAGAATAATACAAGCTAGAGCCAAAAAATTTAAATGGTTCACTACACAAGACCTTACTTATTGTAGGTTTTTAAAAAACCACATATTGTCTTCCCCTAGCTAACTTTGTGCAATAACTCTAATTTAAATGACGGTATTTTGTAAAAACAATTATGTTTTAGGGTTATGAATTCTCACGGTATACCGTTATGTGTTTATACTTTTTCTGGAACACGTCTGGATGCAGATTCAGACTCTGCTACAAACATGTAAGATATTCTGAACTGCAAGGCAATGACTGAAAAAAAAATTCTTTTCTAAAGTTGCTGAAAACTCTAGAGTTCCCGAAGGCAAATTTGTCTTATTATCATTATTAGTATTTGTCAAGCTATTCCTTCTATTCTCTAACTCTTCCTAAAAGAAAACCTTAGTGAGTGACAGAACTGCAAATCCAATCAAATACCATGAAAACTGGCCATAGTAAACTTTGCCTAAACTCCATTCAGGGTGCAGGAAAATGAAAATCACGGAGCACTTTTATGCTTTTTGAATGTGCATATTACATGTCCAGAGCCACTCGAAACTGCTGACAGCCAAGGTTTTTAGGGGGGAAAACAGCCAGACTGAATGTCTTAATAGGTAATAAGAATAATAATAGGGATTTGTGAGAATGATCACCAGTACAGCTCTCGATAGAAAGCAAGCAGAGGGACCAACTGCAACTTTTGAATATTTAACCTAAGTTTGGCTCGTAGTTAAAAGACAGATGTGGTGCAAAAGCTTTGATTCACAGTTAATAACTTCCCCCTCCTCAAACAAGTAAAAGAAGGGAAGAAAGAAAAAAAAAAAGAAGAGATTAAAAAGATATAAAGCTCTGTTTAGGCCAACAAGTTGTTAAATTTCTCGAGCAAGGACAATTTTCTAAGTACAATCATTTCCTCCATCAAGGTAACTCATGTAAACACCATCAGGGTCGTATTGTTTGTTCTGTGCTGCCAGATGGGGGATATAAACCATGCAGAAACAATTTCAGATTTCCACCCTGATTAGTTCATCTTGAATATTTTCACAGTGTGAATCTGGAAGTCAGAAGTTTACATAATGGTTATAAATTAGGGAGAAATCCCGCTGCCAAGAAAGTCACACTCAGGCAAACAAACTGTCTCCTTCCTAACATGTTTTAGGTGTTGCTTATCAAACACATTCTCAGCTGTAGGTGGAAAAAGAGCTTCAGCTCCTCATCGGTTTTTTGGATTACTGTTTTCCCATCGTAGGCTATTTAGTCAAAGCGGTGATTTACCCGGTTAGGAGCTGACGCCTCTCCGCACCATCCCCATCCATCCGTGCCCCTCCGAGTCTGCCAGCGCGGCGACGGGGAGGCTTGCGGCAGCCTACAGCTCCCCCCGTGGGTCAGCGCGAAGCCCACAGCCCCGCGAAAGCCTTCCCGGAGCTCTGAACCTCACCCTCGGCCAGTGAGAGACTTCACTGAGCAAAATAAACTCCCCCGTGCCCGTCCCCGAGTCCTTCACACCGAAGAGCTTCGCTGCCGGGCAGCCCAAGGAGGGCCCGGACCCCGCGCCGCCGGGCGCCTCGCCCCCCGGCCAGCAGCTCTGGCGTAGCACGCCGCTCGGCACGACGAGCTGCTCCAGAGCACGGCTTTTGCCGGATTTTACAGTCATCCCAAAACATAAGCCTTAAAAACCAGTATTATCTTACAAAATCTCAACAGAGTGCCAGTTCTTATTAGAAGCGATGGTTGCCGTGGTCAAAAAGAAAATAAAAATCACAGTGTAGCTGTAGATAACAAATACCCGAGTAAGGTTTACGCAAAGGCAACTCGCGAGGCACAGGCAGATGGAGTAGGCAAAAGGTAAAGTTTACACATTCTTTCCAATTGGCTTGGCTGAGTGATAAAGGCAGCAAAGTGCTCGCTTTTATTCAGCAATCATTTAGATTTAACATTCTTCATGTACCAGTTATGTAATTGAAATTTCTGGTTACTGTAAGGAAGGGGGTAAATTCTGCCCTCTGTTACATGCCCAAGTTCCTTTAGGATCATCTGGGTTAATGTACATACATGTCAGGGCAGAGTTTAATATTATCTTTTTGGAACAGCGAACAACTTTAGGTCAAACAAGCCGGTTTCTTTTAATACTAAGCACGTTTAAGAAAAAATGTCAGAGCTCAGTTCCGCTGGCTCCTGATGTAAATCAGTAACCACCGCAGCCAGACACCTATCCTGATCTTATACCCAATTTGCTCTAGGACTATTCCACTGAAATAAATCAGTTCTTTACCAGGAATCCATCCTGATGACATATGAGCAGTTCATAAACTTTATGCAAACAAGGAAATCGTGCTATGCAGGTGAGTAAATTTATTCGTGTAGTTTAACTACTTGCTACAGTTACTCTTTTGTTGCTGCTGCTGACGCATTTTCAGCTGAAAATGACTTTTATTTTTAAAGGAAAGTTTTGCAGGAAATCCTTTCCTTTCCTTTCCTTTCCTTTCCTTTCCTTTCCTTTCCTTTCCTTTCCTTTCCTTTCCTTTCCTTTCCTTTCCTTTCCTTTCCTTTCCTTTCCTTTCCTTTCCTTTCCTTTCCTTCCCTTCCCTTCCCTTCCCTTCCCTTCCCTTCCCTTCCCTTCCCTTCCCTTCCCTTCCCTTCCCTTCCCTTCCCTTCCTTTTTTCTCTTCCTCCATCTTCTTTTCTTTTCCTCTCCTCTGTCCTTCACCTCCCCTCCCTGACACATACATAAAGGCCATAATGATGAAAATAGTCCTTAAATAATTTTTCAAAATTTTCTAACCAGATGACAGGTTTTGACTTTTCAATGAAAACTGGATTTTATTTATTTATTTATTTATTTATTTTTTTAATGAGAAGGAAAAAGAATGTTTCTCAGTTAACTCATTTACCTACAGAAGCAGAGAGAGTTTTTCAGGAGACAGAAGAGCAGATGAAGCCCTAGGGCGGAGCGGACACAATCCCACCCCAGTTCATCTGTGGCATATTTGGTTGCATTTTGCCAGGTGGTAAGATCTGTGATAACATCTCCTCGTAATAGTTATTCTGCAAAATTATCCCCGATGCTAAAAGACCTCGAATACTGAAAACATACATTAGGGAGCGTATGCTATACTCTCAGATGAGTTTCCCATGTTCACGGTCAATACGTTGCTGATTTTTTAAAATCTACCGAGCCGGGGCCAGCGTGGGGTGCCCCACGCCGTGTTTCCCCGCCGAGCAGAGCGGGGGTTTCGGGGGGCTGAGGGGCGCCGCAGCCGGGGGGACGGGGCAGGACCCCCAGCGCTGCTGCAGGCTTCAGGCTCCTCCGTGGCCGCAGCCTTGAAGCGGCAGCTTTTGGAGCCGGGAAGCATTTGCTCCTTCGAGCTGGTGGCGGTGACCGAGCGTGCGGGAGCCCGCAGGGGCTCCGGCTGCGGCGCGGGGCTGCCCTGGCGCGGGCGGGCCCGGCGGCAGCGCTCGTGCTCGTGCTCGTGCTCGTGCTCGTGCTCCTGCTCGTGCTCCTGCTCGTGCTCGTGCTCCTGCTCGTGCTCCTGCTCCTGCTCCTGCTCCTGCTCCTGCTCCTGCTCCTGCTCCTGCTCCTGCTCCTGCTCCTGCTGCCGCCGGCGCCCCCGCCTCCGCTCGCCTCGTTGCTCCTTCCCCTCCACACGCTGTTAAATGGCGCCTCCTGCCTACCAGCAAAAGAAAACTGCCTCGGAAAGCTTTGCCGCTGAGTTTTCCGCCCCATCACTCCCCTGCGGTTTTGCTCATTATCCCGCCGGGTTTTTGCCCATCACACCGCTGAGCCTTTGCAGAGGTTACAGAGCATCTCCTGAGATGCCCAGGCAGGCAGTGTTCCCTCACCCTGGAAGGGGACAGCGGGGTGGCCGGGGTGCTCCAGGGCAGGGGCTCGCACCTTGCCCAGTGACCCAGCCCAGGCCAAGGTCTCCCTGCCCCACACTAGGTGCGGCCCCTAAGAGACCCACTTGAGCTCCCCCCAGGCCGCGGGTGGGGACAGAGAGGCACCATCCGAACCCAGCATAGCTCACTCTTCAGCAGATGCCTAACAGACCCACGGAATCACACCCCACAGGTGCCTGTTAACGCACTGCGTAGCTTGGGAACATTGCAGAGGTCCAAAGTCCAACTCAGCCGCAAGCTGAGCTGAACCCTTCTTGCAGACCGAAGCTATAGCAGATGCTGTCTGCAAGGGCCTTGCCTCCTCTTGGATTATCTGTTTCATCCATTTCTTGCCTGCAAACTAAGAAAACCCTAGCCACACTTAACAGCATTCAGCCACCTAGGTCCCTGCCCTTGACTAACACCTGGTAAGCTTTGAGCCACAGCACTATCTGCTCCCGTGGTGCATAGAGAAGTCCTCACATTGGGGCAAGACAGCATTTTGCATAGGTATTGACAGCAGAAGTAGAAAGGGAAACCCAAACAATGCTGGTGCCATTCTTGCCTGGTCTGATTCTGTTGCACACGTTTCAGTACTGAATAAACTAAATGAGCTTAGAACCAGCATCTTTTCAGAGGACAATGGAGTAGCCAGACTTCCCTAGGATGCACGCTAATACAAGTTATTTGTTAGTAAGTATGAGGGAATCTGCCTCCATGTGTAATTGTAATGGTCTCAGGTATTTTCACTACACATAAATGTGTCTCGCCCAGAACTCAGGCCAAACAGGACAGGCAATATTAAGCCTCCAGACTTTGGTCCTCCATAGTTAACTGTGTAAATTTCTGATTTTCACATTGAAAAATGTTTTCGTTGTCAAGTAAATGTCTAATGCACCCAGTAAGCATTATATGAAGTATAAATATTGCAAGTATAATTAGGACTTCTACAGATGATTTTAAACATAAGGCACAAGTTGCTCACCAGGATTTCCTCACATCATTTCTCACATACGTGGCAATACATTCAAGTGGATATGGAAATCTATTTCAGGAACATTGAAAAGGACATATTTTAGTGCTCACATCTAAATGTACTCCCCCTGAGCTTTCTGCCCATAATACAGAGAGTGCACCACCTGGATATTTCAGCCCTGAGGAAGATGACAGTACTTCAGCCTTTTCAAAACATCCCTGAACTATGTCAAGAAACAGTCCCGGTTCTGCTCAGCTACGTTTTTCAGTCCTGTGGATAATATCTAGCTGGTCTGTGAATGCTGATGAAATCAAAATGTGTAGCATATAACATAATTGCAGGCATTTGGATCAGCATATAAAATAACTGTTCGCAGAATATCTCCAAGACTCACACTCTGCAAAGCGCTGCCTTTCTCTTATAAACACAACTAACTCAGGGAAGAATGTATAAACTCTCCCTTCACTCAGCTTTGCCCTCCTTCTCGCGCTAGTAAAAGAAGAATCTCAGCTTAATGCAGCTATATCTTTGGTGACTACACATCTGCAGACTTTCAAGAGGCAGTTGTTCTCACTCAGGCTTTTCTTTTAGCGCCTAAAAAAGCACAGACTATGGCCAAATATTATCTAAATGCAAGCTTTCCTATCAAGGTGGAAAAAGGTATTTACCTGATTCCCAGCAATGATATCTCTATAACCCATCTCTCATGCTAGGCACTTCATGCTCCTGCCACAATGCTGTCTCAAAGCCACTGCAATGTATGCTGAGCATTTGCCACATCCTATTTCTGGATTTCCCAGAGGCTGTCAGAATTATCCAGGTGTGCAGTCAGCTTGTGCATAGGCATATGCATTCCAGACAATGTTCACCTCTCCCTGTTGCTACTTTTTTCTGCCTTTCTTTTCATCCAGGAAAGTCCCATGCTGCAAAAGGAAGTATGTGGGCTACGTGTAGACAATGACTGTTTAGGACTGTTAATGTATTTGCCACTCAAATGACCAAAAATTGAAAACAGGAAGATTTTTTTGATTTTTCATTAAAATCTCAGAAGTGTCCTGTTTCTTTTCCTTTATAAGCCATTTTGATAAAAAGAAAAAAAAAGTTGCTGTATGTGCAGGTGTATTGTATCATCTGCACAACAGGAAGACCAAATCTTATTTACTCTTGCACTTCTTCATGTTTTTTTTTCTTCCGGTGATGCATTCAATTTTATTTAAAGGAAAAAAGAAGATGAGGGTAAAGAAGTTAAGGGGAAAAGAATCACTGTGGTCGATAGTTTCTCCGTTTAAACCTTCAAAAGGCTTTGACATGAGCTGGAGAATGGAAGAAAGGGTGGAAACCCTTCCCAGGACTACTGCTTGCTGGAATGAATTTTCTGCAAGACTGGTTTCATAGTGCCACATCACATCAGATTATGTTTTGATTTTTATATCTTTTCAACATTAAGAAAGAAAAGTATTTTGCTAATTTTTTAAGTATAATTTGCAAAAATATAACAGAATTCAGCAGGCACATTGCTGACAACCATAAAACCACAAGAACGAGGAATGTGTTCATAAGTGTGTTTCAATATGACAGTCACTGCTATGACAGCTTTCTCAAAGCTATTCATGTGCTTATTTGTCAGGTAAGAGTTAACTGGACTCTCCAAAGATCAGAGGTAGCCACTGAAGAGAAAAGGTCATTATAACTTTATCTACAGGCAGGAAAATACTGTTAAAATTCCCAGTCATCACACCGGCTTATGATGGCTTGTCAGAGCGGCTGGAAAAACATCTTCCTTTAAAAAAAAAAAAAAACAACAACAACCCCCAAACCCCTTAAAATATTTTGAAAATATTTTGAAGTCAAAGAAAACAACAACAACAACAAAATCCTAAGCTGAAACTGAAGGACATTCTGCCCCCCATGCACAAAAAAACCCAAAACAAAACCCAAAACAACACAGTAAAGGGTTTGTTTTTCACATTGAGCATGCGACATTACAACACATAAGGAAATCTTTTCTGAAAGTCAGAAACATCTGTAACTACAATTACAATGCCTATAGTGCATTACAATGGCCAAGTTTAATTGGGAAACTCACTGTACAAGACACTTAAAACAGAATCGTAACAGGCTTCTTTAATCAGCGACGTCTATTCCAATCCTCTTCATCAAAGGCAGTGTGGGCAATTCCCTGGCTGACAGCAGTGGGACCAGGTTTGCAGCCAGTAAACCACGAGACTAGCCATAACGCACCAGAGGAGTGGGCTCTGGTCTGATCAGACATTAATTGTTGGCTCTGAGGAGTCACGGGTAGGGATGCTGCCTTGAGAGACATCACTTCTGTGGTTGCAGCTGGGGTGGGGGGGCAGGTAATTTTAGCTCATTTAACAGCTCCATCTCTGTAATTGCTTGTGGGGGTGATTTGAGAGCATCAAGGTCCGCTTAAACTCAACATTCCTCACCAACACCCCCCAACTGCCAAAAATGGAAGATGGGAGAGGGACCACACATAGCCATAGCTCCTGCCTGTTAACAATTAAAATCTGCTTGAAAAAAATTAACAATGAAAACTCTTAGCTATGTCATATTCATTCCCTTGCACATGAATTATGAGGTGAGCCCTTACTTACGCACATATTCTTGATATCACACTTCCCACACTGTAATATGGTCTCCTTTTTGTATTTATTCAATGTAGGCTGGCTGGCAGCAAATGGTACACTTTGGTATTCATGAATATGTTATATGCATATAAATTGGGTATGGTGGGCGCATGAATAATTAAGAAATAGAAACAATAGCCATGATATCATTTGTGTCCTCTCACAACATGCACGGCTTCAAGCTGCGTCAGTGGAGGAAAAATTAGGCAAAATGTCTTCACTGACAGAGTGGCCAGGCATTGGAACAGGCTGCCCAGGGAGGTGGTGGAGTCACCATCCCTGGAGGTATTTAAAAGACGTGTAGACGTGGCGCTTCATGGCATGGTTTAGGAGGCCTGGGGGTGTTGGGCTGATGGTTGGACTTGATCCTAGAGGTCTTTTCCAACCTTAATGATTCTATGATTTTATGAAAAGGGGGTTGGCTGAATCACCTGTACCGTGTAGCTGTTCACATAAGTAGATGCTGCAAATTGAACCAATAGCTATTGGCAGCCTTTAGGACTTAGGCAGTAGCTGCTTAGATTTCCCTGGGTCTATCCTCAAAGCACATTTCATGCCCACGATATGTTGGGCAAAAACATTTCACAGAGTATGAAAGAGTGGTAAAAGCAGTCTTACAAGTAGAGACCAAAGCAGAGGTTCCCAGGGCCATCTGTCAGGCCCATGTCAGGATAGTTCAGGGTGGTGCAAGGTAATGGCATCTACCAGCTCTGGGCTAATAGGTCTGAAGGTTTTCAGCAGAGCTGGTCACCCTACACTCCCTTTCTGCTCAATGGGTAAAAGTAGTACTTCTAGGGTACCAAGAGGCTCATTTGACAAGTAGACATAAAAATGGGTCAGATTGTTCCCATCGTAACTGCACATATTTTATCTCCATTGGCTATAAAGGGCACCCAGAATGACTACCTCAGATGTAGGTGGTTACACTGTAAGCAGAAAATTGGGAGAGATTAGTTCCACCCAAACTAGCAAATGCAAACTAGGAAATGAGCTTGGGTTGTTTTGGTTTTGTTGTTGGTTTTTTTTTTTAAGAAAGTCCTAATAATACCTCTTTATACTTTTTTTTTTTTTTCCCCAAACCCCAGGCATTAAAAATGCAGATAGAATACACCCTGGTGTGGTGACGTGTTTGCAAAAAGAGCAAGGGTTCTGTTTCTGATGTGGAAAAGCCATTTTGAGGAATTTCTGGACTGTTAGGAAGTTTCATGAAATGGAAGGGAAGAAAAGAACCAGAACAAAAATATAGAGGAATAATAAACTGATTCACAAATAACCATAAGTAGGAAACTTTTAGATGCCCAACAATGTAGGTTAGATCAACTACCATTTACTGGTAGAGTTTCTTGCCCTGCACGGGAACGCAGGCGTTTGCTCCAGGGGAGCGCTAGTTGCGCTCTTTCTCAGGGGGGCTCTCCCCCCGGCGGCGGCGGCAGGGGAGCGGCGCCCATCACCAGGTGGCACTGTTACAGCTGCTGCCGAGTCGCGTGAGCGGTCTTCCACGGGGGGCTCTTCCGAGTAGCGGAAAGGTCGATTTCAGTCTTAGTACATTAATCATATTTGGCATACAGGATTTGGGCTTCTTCAATTGGGTTTTTATTTCTTTTTTTTTTTTTTTTTTTTTTTTTCCTCTTTGGTCCTGGGAGTCCCAAACTGATGTTTGGTTTGAAATTCTCAACAGCAAGGATTTGTGGCAGTGCTATTTGTGACAAACTCCTGTCAAGACTGATTTGTACAGTAAAATTAAACAAACAACATTAAAAACATTAAAAATAAACGTGTTGTGCCTTGCTAATTTATTCTATGTAAGAAATGATGTGTTAAGGCCTGAAATCTGCTGCATCTCCACAGACACATTAACACAGTGATCTCTTGTCAATAGATTTATGGACTTTCGTGGATTTGGAAACAGCCATTTCCAAGCTATATGTATGTATATATACATATAGATATCTATATATACATATAGATATATGTATATATACATATAGATATCTATATATACATATAGATATATATATGGAAAAATGGCTTTTCTTTAAGTGGATAAAGATTGGAGAACAGTCAGAAGACTACAAGGCATAATGCTGTTTGGAGAGACACCTCAGATTTTAGAAGCTTGTGACTGAATCGCTGACATTAGACTGCATATCTTTTTGACAGCATCTTTTGCTGAGAAATGTCTGGGTATTTTCTCCTTATGGTCACGGTTCAGTAGGTTGAAGAAAACAGTGCTGCATACCATCTTAACCAGAACAAGGAGTACAGGGGAAAGAAAGAAAAAAAAATCACTAAATCGTTTTTAAATACGGAATTCCTTCAAACTAAAGATTTTCTTTACATTTTCTAAAGGTCAAAGTGTTTGAGCGCGGTTCTACATTTTCAAATATAAATTTGGAAAGAAACAAACTATTTCTCCATAGGTGAAAATGTTTTTGCTGCATTTTCAGCCACCACAGTCGTATGTATTTTGTTGTTTATTTATACTGAGTCAGGCACATAGCTCTCAGGTACAGTATCCAGATGCTCCCACCTGCATTTCTAGACTTCTGCTCTGGTTCTTATGTCACCTGCTGAAAGAAAACAATGAGACTGGCTGAGGACTGAGCAGCCACTTCTTTGAAGCAGTTACCAGCGCAGCTTCTGACTCCAGTCCTCTGCCAGCACGCATTCAACCAGCCTGCAGACATCAGTAGCTGGCTTTCCCCAACTCTGAGGCTTCAAATTAAATTGCTGTTGAGACTCTATGACATAAATTAAGAACAGAAAAACCAGTTTTAAGCTTACAGCTCTGAAGAAATCACCAAACGAGTTCTATTTTGGCAGCCTGCTGCTCACAACTCAGAAAATACGACAGCAAAGCAAATCACATGTCCAGTGTGTGTTTTATAACCCTGCACAGACTAAGCCATCTTGTAGGCACATGCTTGACTATTTTTAGTGGCTGTGCTCCCACAAATATGGCAAAGTCCTTTAGAATTGGCGAGTCACTAGGGGCTACTTGAAAAGTAGCAAGAAATGTCAGTCGCTGGAATTTTGACTGAAAATAATAATACCTGGATTTCAGATTTGCTGCACAGATTTGCCAAAGTGCAAATGAAGTCAGCTCTGGCAATGCGACGATTCACTGATTACTGCCTCCAGCCATGAAAGCGCAGGATCTGACTGCATTTTATTTTCATCACCATTGCTACAGCATCGTTTTAAAGGTACACGATTGCTCGTAGAAATGTCAGTTTTCCAGGGTGTCCATCTGGGAATCAAACATTTCTTCTTCAGTTCCAAGCAGGCACTGTGGCATATCCAGAGGACCTATAACTGACACGGCCCATTAGTCATAGAAACATCCCACTAAAATTAGCGGCAGCTTTTCATCTTTATGGGCCTCATGCCTCGGTCCATATGTAGAACATACAAAATGGATTTTTCTTTTCTTGGCATGTAACCCCGTCTTTCCGGTACTTTGGTTCCAGACCTTCATGAGCAATGCAGGTGGCTTTTGTTGCTCCACAGCTCATATTCTTGACAGTTACTACATCCACACAATACTTCTGGATTCAGCCAGGCTGAAACATTCTCACAAACAGTTACTTAAGATTACCAGCATTAGCACATAAATATAATAGTAATTAATAACACTTTGGCTTCTTGAAGATCCCCTGTGCTGCTCTGTTGGCTCTATTTCAACAGCACCTAAAAAGCCAGCAGCAAGGGCTCCCCTGCCCCCATCTTGTTTTTAAACTTTACGTGGTTTGTTTTTAAGGTGCGCAACAGAGGCACAGGGATAAGCTACTGTGATTTTCACTTTCAGAGCCCAAGGTTTTCATGACTCCCTCACATTTGGGGCTGTATCTATTTATTCATCTTTTGGGTCCCAGCTGGAGACAGTTCGGACCTGATTTTTGGAGGTGTTGGGCAATTAACAGCTTCCATGTGAGCCAAGGGGAACTGTGAGCGTGCAGTACTGTGCTGGATGTGTAGCTTCTGTATTTTTGAAGAGGGCATGCTGTATGAGAAGCCATTTTGACACTGTTTACCTCACGTCTTTATTCTGAATCTGAATTTATAGCAAACAGGGACTCAAATTACTTTTGTGTCATTTACAGCCTTTATGAAATGAATAAATGATCCAAACTGATCCTTTACACCATTTATATAATCAAAAAGAAAATCTAAGACTTCTCAACCCTACCCTCCTACTTGAGTTTCTTGTTTGCTGCCTCAACATGTAGGACAAACACTGAATAAGCCTCTCCTTTTTCTCATGAAATAGTTACTCCGAAGTAGGGATCAGGTTGCCGGTGAGACCTTTGTGACACCATTGCTTTACCTGGCACACAGGATCTTATGTTCCAGTGCTGTCAATACACAAGTCTTCCAAAGCATTTTACCTGTTCAGAAAAGCCAAGGGTATGCCAGGTTGCCCTATCTGAAGTTCCCAAGCTTATACTTCCCATTTTGTAAGAAAAAATTTAAAATAAGTGAACTGCCTGGATAAAACTCAGAAGAATACTCGGCGCTGACTAATAGCACAGGTAGCGCTTTTGTACCATACTGTGCAACGTATTGCAATGCAAACAATGGCTGTTCCAGCCCAGAAGTAGAAAAGGTGATTCATTTTGGTTTGGAATGAAACAGCAGTGTGTCTTGGTGTTGCTAATAAAAGCCTTTAGGGTTTTGCTCCCTGCAGGCTTCATTACAGTAATCAGCAGCACTTCTGTTAGCTCATTATCAGCAGTGCTGGCAGCACAGGAGGGAGAATTGGTTGCACATTCGGATTATTATTGTCATTGTAACACTTTATATTAAGACTGCTTTAACAAAGGATTTACAAGCTGCATTACAGAGAGTGCGTCAATAGAAGCTGTTACAGAATCCTACTGTTACTATAAGGACTGATTAGCCTTTTACTGACACCCTGTGAAAAATTTACTAACCGCCCATTAACTGTTTGTAAATGGAGCTGGAGTATTCAGACTCATACATTTGAAGAACATGAGGGACCATTTTGAGGATTTAATCTGGCTTCCCACAGATTGCAGGTCACAGCATCTTGCCAGAGGAGTCCTGCAGTGAGCCAGCAGTTTCTGGATGAACTACTGCATCTTTCCTAGAAAACCATCCATTTTGGACCTGAAGTTCTCAAGAACCCTTAATTACTCAATACTTCAACTTGTTAAAAACAGTATACATATGGTTCCAAATTTCAGTTATTGAATAGCCTGCTACAGTAAAGATCCTTCCACTAGCACAGCCATCCCCCCTTCTCTCTCTCTCTATTTCTTTCACTTGATCTACTGTCTGTGTTCTATATAAAGCAAAAATCATTACTTAATATTTAGGTTTCGGTAGGATCTGAGCTCCATCCAAGGTAGGGATCAGTCAGGCTGTTGTTATATGAGCAAATGTTAACACATCCTTCCAAAAATTACATAGGCAACACCTAACAGATGGATAAAAAATTTAATGGCTCGGAGGCTGGCCGCAGGGAATGGAGTAAAGGAGTAATGGGATGCTTGCAGGTCTTAGCCACTTACATGCCGCCGTGAGACATCTCCCCACAGCTGCACCTGCAGGGCTACATGATTTGGAGAGCCCTCTGGAAAAGGACTCCTTCTCTCAGAGGGAGATGTCGGCCAGGATGCCTCCTACAGGTTATTTGAGATAGTGAATTAGAAACAAAACTAAGCTAAAATAACAAACACCAAAAACAAATTCTCCCCGTACCACGTTACAGCAAGCACAGAATCACTGTACATTAATGGAGTGGCAGGAATGTGTGAGCTCTGCCCATATCACTGGCGTTACTGTATTCATGAGCTTTGCATCATAACCTACATTTCTTATAGGAACAGTCTGCCTTTCCCCTTCTCTCTTAAGCTTCCCTTTAGCAAACTGCCTTTGCTGAGGTTTTCAGAGCACACAGAGTGAGCTGGCATAGAAAGCCCAGGGTCCTCTTCAGGTTCTCTCATAAAAGAACTTGGATCTGCTCTTGTTTTTCTTGAATAAATGCAACACATTCTGCCTATTTTTTTTTGCCAAGGTGTTTAGAAACAGTAAAGCTGGGAACTGAAGAGTGCTGGCAGGCCAGGTCAAGGCTGTGTGCTTACTGCAGAGATATTCTCCCACCAGCTGGTTCTGCTTCTCTGTAATTTGTTCAGGATTTGCATCAGGACCTCTACGTTCACCTTCTGCAAAATATTTATTAATTCTTTTTTTTTTTCTCTCTCTGAGAGATATCTTCCCCCCTCCCCGTTTTTTAGAAAAGAATAATTTGCCACTGGATTGGAAACAAATTAGTACCATGTTGGCCGGGCAGGTCTGCCTGTTTCCCAGCCACATTCCTTGTATTTGCTAATTCTTTTCATAATGAAAACAGCAGAAAGGCAGAGGTGGAATCATATGTGTTCAAGGAGCTCCTTTAATAGAAGTAGATCTAAAAAGAAGTGAGCATTCATCCTCCATAGTTATAAATGCAGTCTGTTCCCACTGGCTACAGTACACTCCCGACATCATAAGGTGGGTGACTCTTTGGAGGATTCACAATTTAAATGGCCATTGACAGATTGTTTAAAAAAATCTTCTCAATTGGAAGGTATTGCTGGGTCTCCTTATTAGCTACCAGTTAAGTGTATCAGCCTAATTCCTTGTCTTTTACAAATGTTAGACTATTTACCCTAGTTATTAGATTTCATTTTTGCTATGTCTCTAGGACATCAAGAGGTTCTAAAAGACTTTCCTGATGTAGAGAAGCTGCAGTATAAGGCTAACAATTGATGCAAATCACAAATAAAGCCTGTTGTTGAAATAAGAATTGCATTTATTATTTCACCCCTTTTTAGAAAGACAAAGTTCAGATTTTTCACTTTAACACATTTTGAGAGTAAGCCTACCTAAACCTAATGTAAAAATTAAATGAAGAAAAAAACCCTAAGTTTAATGAAATATTTTAAGTGAAGCAGTGTGTTTAACTTGATCAAAAGTGAAATATCTTTTCTTTCATTTTCATTTTGGCAAAAACAACAAAACAGTCATTTTGGATTGACGTGAAACCTTTTTTTTTTTTCCCCTAGTTTAGCCAGAGAGTAGAAAGATTAGTTATTTAAACAGCACTACTCCTAAGTTCAAATGCTGTGCCATTTCCAGCAGGCTATCCTTCCTGCCTTAAATGAGCTTTTCATCCTTATATATACGTTTATAACAACTGATGAGAGAAATATTGAGTAATCACACAGATCGCAGTCAAAGTTTCAAAATTCCTTCAACTATTTGACCTTCCTTTCTTGGAAGGGGATCCTATGTGTGTGTAACTTATTCATCATTCCAGTTTATAATAAGATCTTTTTGTTGTTGATTGTGGCCATTCATTGTTGTTTTAAAAATAAAACCTTTCTATAATAATTTGTTCCATATCTTGCTTTGCAGGACATAATTTACAGCGATGTGCCTGGCCCTAAACGAATGCAGGTTAGCTTACAGTAGGAAGGACTGCTGGAAAAAGTACAATGAGTTGTCCCCAAAATAAACAAACTTTTTAAATTTGGTTCTGCCAGTGGCTGTTTGATACTGAATATATAGGAGCAGGATGTTTGCTGACCATCCTACAGATGTCTAACATTTCAGTAATGTTGAATGAATCACTTTTGCTCTGTTGGCTCACAGAGAAGTAAATAGTCTTCTTCTGATTCACCTTCTAAAAAGATATTACTTTGGAGAAGCTATTTATGAACCTGAGTGCACCGAGCAATCTGTTTGTTCTTTTTAATTCCTTCCCCATTTTTCTACTTATAACACCTTTTCTGACATAAGCATGTGCAGCATAAACCTTGTGTCATGTGTTATAGGGTAGAAAATCTAAAATGCTAAACACACTAGCACTCTTTGGGTAACACCTACAATCATAATGAAGTGTTTCCTGGCACGCTGCACACTGTACCTTAAATCACTTTTATACTGAGCGCCATAAGTGTTAGGTCTTTTCCCAGCTTCACCCCAACGTTAGTGCCTGAGGAAAAAGAGCCAGGCCATGGCAGGCAGCCCCTTCCTGAGGCAATGGGGCTGGGTGCCGCCATCAGCTTCAGCAGTCTGTGGTGCTCAGCTGAACCGTCCCCATAGGTGCTGCCCGACGTAGGGACAGGAGCAACAGCTCTGCCAGCAGCTGCAGGGACAGAGGCCTTCTGGCTGGAGCCAAGGAAGGAGGGGTCAGGAAAGCTGATGGCAGAAATGCCTTTTACTAGCCCAGTGGGCTCCAAGAAGAAGGGATTTGTCTAGAGCTTAACGCTAAAACCCCAGTTCAGGACCATGTTTCAGTGTGAGCCCTGCTCTAAGCATGTAAGGCGCTTCTTTACATCAGTGAGATTTCTCTTGTTAAAATGGGTATGAACTTCAAAGGACAGAGGATGCTTATAGAGACCTGATAGAATAAAAGACAAGAAAATTGAAAAAATAAAACCGTAACACAGGGAAGAAAACCGTACAAACATTGATAATTAACTAAGAATTCAATAATTCTGACAGAAACCTGGGAAAGACAATGAACATTAGATATAACATGAGCCTGAAATGTATCGGAAACACTTTAAGTGTCTAAAACATGTTAAAAACACCTCAGTTGGGAAGATAATACTCTTTTTCCTTGATTATGTTGGAATTAAATGTGACAGCCGTGTATTTTGGTTGGCCACGGTGATCCTCATTTTCAAACTTTCTACATTTGCTGACTGCTAAACATTTTCCTCAACAGCCTGACCATCTGATAGCCCTGACCACCTACAGGCCATAGCTACTATTCAAACTAGATTGCGTGTAATCTTGTCTTTGTTTGAAAATTACCAAATTACGAGAAAGTTCCTGGCCTTAAGAGAAAGACAGAAGGACCTAAACTTGTATCACAAGGCAGTCTGAGGTGGGGAAATATTATTAGATAATTATCTAAGATAAGGTGTTATCAAGGTTGCTTTCCCTAGGTGTATGATGGTGCATTTATCAACAATTAAATGTATCTGCCATTTTATTACCATTAAACTATTACTATTATTATTGAGTTAGTAGAGTGAGAAGCATCCTTCTGCAACTCTTTGCAGATAGTATTCATTTTTGCTGCTATGAATAAGTCAGTAATGCTGGAAAAGGTTGTTTCACTAATGCAGCTCCAGGAACTCCTTGTCTCTGACTCCTCAACCTCATGTAACTGAGTTAAAACAAATGGACTTCAATATCAGGATTGCACTGCCAAGCAACAGCAAACTAGCAAGAGCTAGAGGTTAATCAGGCTCTCAGTCCTCTGTACTGGGGACACAAAGCAGGTCTACAAGATTTTGCAAGAATGGAGGTGAAGAAAGGGAATATCCATCCAGAGAAAAAATGTGTATGGTGGGGTACATAGAAAATAACCATCTTTAAATGTTATTAAATATAAATTATTAAATATTGTTATTAAATTAAAAGAAAAAAGCTATGGCTAGGAGCAAAGTTGTAGGAGTTTAATTAAAACAGTTTTTAAAAACTGAATTAAGCAGGAGTGTACAGAAACATTTTATTCCTTCCTTTGATTTCAGTGGCTTCCGCTAATTTCTCACAGAAATGTGCTCAAATCACTGGTGTAAGCTGCAGTGAGGTGAGCTAGGGTGTGGATTTCTGGAAAATCAACCACTGTACCCACAGGTGCCCTTGTTCCACAGCTAACATAGGTAACTTACTTGACCTTGTGTATCTAGGCTGGATGTTTGTGTATGCAGGCTGAAATGAATGACAACCCAGGTCTACAGCTAAAAAAAAGAAGTTGCACAGGATTTGAAACTATTAGGTTACATCAGTTTATATTTACTGCAGATGCTACATTTTAGGGTAAACAAGCCCTTAGGATTAAGCTCAAAAAAGCTCCCTTGCTGATAAAAAGATTCTATTGACTCATTTATGGAATAGTCTTTGAAAAAGCATCCATGATGGTGTACACTTCTTTGGAACCTTTAACTTCATAAAAATCAAAATAACAAGAGGCTAATCTGGGGATAAAAATTCAGCACAGGTCACAATAGGCACTAGATAAAGTAGTATTTTCCTTTTATTTGTATCTGCTGTGACTATGAGGGAACCACTGAATATATCCTTCTTTCGCTTAATTTAAGAATGTCTCTGTCTTTTTGAAAGACTATTTCTAAAGTGAACCTTCCTCATTCTGCACATCATCTGATTTATATTCATCTAAACTGGGGACATTCTCAGAGAGCTTGGCACAGATAACCAAATATTATTTAGTTCTTTATTATCACTGTGGCTTCAGTTTATTCTCTGCAATGGTTTTGGAATTTTTTTCCTGAAAAATGATCATTTCTCACCTTATCCATTATCTACTCATCATTCTTGTGTGAGCTCCGGTGAGGACACATATTTCTTCTCAAAGTTTTCCAAAAGCTCCAGCTGAAGAATCCTATAACTGGAGTTATTTTTATTACCTTAACACTCTCTTCTTCAAGCTGTATCCCTCCAAAGAAAAGCCTAAGGCCATTCTAACAAACCAGAAGAGCCTGACCCCTTAAAAATCACCTCTGATCTTGGAGCAGAGCTTCCATGTTTCACAAGAATATAGCCTTCTCTCCCAATCTATTTTGGACTTTTTTTTACAATCCCCGTGTTAGCCAGGAAGTCTCTGAAGCTCAGCTCCTACCAGAACAGTTTTATACCTTATACCTTTGACAAGAGCTGCTGGCATTCGCCTGCAGGAAGCTGACATGTGATTTAGGAGGGGATAAAGCATGTACATGTTTGTTACTTGAATTTTACAGCTCTGCAGGGAATGAAAATCTTTTTCACAAAGGATTTAAAACCTTGGCTTTGTTCCCCACTTAAAAATTTCAAAAATTCTCTGAAGGGAAATCGCAAGATGAAATTAATTTGGGGTCAATTGAAAGGTTTCAGTTTGACCAAAACCAAAATCCTTTTAATTTTGATTTTCATATTTATTTTTTACATTACATTATAGTATATGAACAGCATAAAATATGAGATGCTAGTCCTAATGCTTTAAAGAAAGTCTTGAACATATGGCTTAAATGTAACTGATACATTGATATCTAGCTGAGTTTATGGAAACCCTAAAACAACAACTGTGGGAGATGTGAAATGAGCTATTCATCCTGACTTGTGTCCAGGAGTGATATTAAATAACACCAATATTTAAAATAGTTTATCAAAGAGCATGAGAAAAAGAACAGGAGAAGAGGGTATGATACAGGAGGAACCAGGTATCGTAAGAGACAGCTTTGTCTGGTGCCAAGAGCAAACTATTTGCTAAAACTATATTTTTACGTAATTAATAATGTTCTTATACCCTTACATGCTCATATTCTTTCCAAGTCAAGAAGAATCAAACATTCAACAGCGATGAAGCTCTGGTAAGGAGAAGCAGAGTCTCAGGAGCTGGATTATTTAGAATCACCAAAGCCAGCACTGGTTTAATGCGTAGTCATACTTAAGCTTTTGCACTAAGTGGTAAAACATTTTGGTGTATCATTTGACTGAAACCTATTCCATCAGAGGAGCTTTCCATCCCCTCCACCACCACCATAATACCGCTACTTCCACAAGCATGAAGGACAGGAGGGTAATCAGGAACAGTCAACACCAGCAGATCACACTGCACCAGCCCAACCTCTTTTGATGAAGAAATAAGAATCTGTGCAGATAACGTGTAATACACTCTGACGTCTGTAAAACTCTTGACGCCGTCCTTCACAGTATTTTCAGGTGTAGGCTGAGGAAATCTTGACTGGACAAACTGTCTGCAAGATGGGCTGAAAACTGACCAAAGCACCTCATTCTGATTAGTGGCTCAGCATCACGTTGTCAGCCAGCAACGAGCAGAGCAGCCCAGGAGCTGTTACTAGGACTGGCAATGTTCAGTATCTTTATTGATGACCTGGGTAATGAGACAGAATCCACCCTTGTCAAATGTGTGGACAGTACTTAATTAAACAGAGAAGGCAGGGTTTGATACACTCTACAACAGTAGATTTTCAAGCCAAAGGGACCCCAAGAAACTTGAAGATTAGGCTAACAGAAGTCTCGGAAAGTTCAGCAAGGAGAAATGCAAAGGCCTGTACCTGGAACAGAGTAAACACAAGTCAGGGAGTCAAGTGTCTAAACAGCAGCCTTGTTGAAAAGGACCTTGGGCATCTAGGGAACACCAGTTAGACTAATAGCCGCCAAGGAGCTTACTGCAGGTAAAGGAAACTGCATAATGGGTTATGTTAAGAGCGTGGCCAGAGGAAGGAGGGAAGTTAGTCCTCTGTTCAGCAGTGATATGGAGGCAAAGGGGTGATTTAAAGGCAGCCTACAACTATCTGAAGGATAAAGACAATGGGGCCAAACTGTTCTCAGGAGTAGTTGTTTATTTAGCAAGGCGCAAGAGCAAAGTGTTGCAGCCTGGGAGGTTCACCTTGGACATTAGGAAAAATCCTTCAATAAGAGACTAGTGCAACACTGGCACCCACCTACAGGTGGAAGGTCTGTCCTCAGAGGATTTCAAGATTCAGCTAGGCTTAGCCTCAGCTGGTCTGATCTCTTTATTATAGTCCTGCTTTAATCAGGATATTGTTCTAGATGATGTCCAGAGATCCCTTCTATTTTCTGTGTTTCCTTGATTCTGATTTACTATTTTCCTTTCCCCTCCCCTTCAACATTTTAGAAAGGTCAAATTAAAATTCAGAAAAACTCCACTCAGTATATGAAGCAATGTAGAAATGACCTCAATATACTCCTTAAAATAGGAAAGGATCTTTGAAAGTGTAATTTGAAAATAACAGGACTATGTAGTTAATCGCCAAGTTAATGTGACTTGCAAAACCTTTATTGCTTAAAAGGATATGTAGCAGACAATGGATTTCACTCACTTGTTATATCCTACATCCTTTACAGCAATGACAATAAACAACATAAATCCCTCCCTCCCTCCCTCCCTCCTTCCTTCCTTCCTTCCTTCCTTCCTTCCGTCCGTCCATCCGTCCTTCCACCTGATGTAGATTCAGTAAAATAATGAAAACAACACTGCCTGTAGGATGCGATTTCCTGGGCAAGGTCTTTACTCATCAGTCCAGTATGCCAGAATGGGAATCATCATGACTAATTGGGAAAGAATTCAGCAAACTGAAGTCCTTCAGGCACTCTCTGGCTTGTGGGAGAAGGTAGTGGAGTGCACAGTCTGGCCACAATCTGGAATTTAGGTGCCAATATCCTAACTCAGTCCCAGTTTATCCAGAATTTGGGCATAACTACAGACAGACTGCACTGTCCTTTTCTCTGATTATGATGCATTTAAATTCTCCATTAAGGGGAAAAAAAAGTGATGACAATCCTGCTGAGATAACATCCTATCATCTCAATTCAATTCCCTTCTAGTGAAAGTCCACTGATTGGACAAATGTGGCCAAGACATTTACCCAGAATTCAATAACTTCCCAGAAACACCTTCACACAATCTTGTATCTCAGACTCAGGGAGCAGTTCAGTGTTGTTTTTTAAGATACGTATAAGATAAAACTAATGTGGTGGGAAACACTACCTACATACAATTTCCCAAGTAGACAGATAATAAACAATACAGTGAAGCAGGAACCACCAGAGAAGTTTGCTCAAACAGGGAATTGGAAGTTGTTAACACAGAGATTCAGAAAATGGGCAGTTCTGGCCTTTGGAGAGACTTTTTTCAGTCTGTGTGGCCCTTGGAATATTTTCATCCAAGAGGAGTTCCCTTGGATGAGATCCTTGGAAAATATTTCCCTTTGATCTCTGGTGTATTACTCCTCTTTTGCAGCCAGCCAAAGTTTAAAACTAACTTGACTCCCCTTTGACTGATATAACTTCTACAGTCAAATACAGAATTAACATAGCAGGGATCACAAAGACCCCAAGAAGCACTGAAAATAATCAAAATGCCACTTGCGTTGGGCAAAGGTAAGTTGAAAATTTTGGAGATGTCCGGAAGAGGCTTGGAAAGACATGGACTAGGGAGAGAATCATTAAGTAGTAGAGAACTCACAGTTGCACAGAAGACAATGCAACCAGATCAATTCACACCACCTGGGAATCTGGGCCCTAAGGACTGAAATCATAACAATAGCCTTAAAAATAAGTTCCCACAAACCGGCCTACTCATCAGCACTGTTTCTTGCCTTATTGAAGCAGGAGATCTGCTACTAATACAGGCCTCTCTGCCCTAAATCATTTATTTTGGCAGCTCATAAAATATGGAAACTCTAACACTCAATATTCCCCACTCTCTCGTGATTACCGTTCAGGGACAGACTCTTTATATCAAACAGAAACTCAAAGATTGTGGCATGTTATCAAAACCATAATGAAATCTTGTGCAAGCACAGTAATCAGAGAGGGCTATTTGTCAAGACATTCTGTAGAGAAAAACAAAATCCCACAGTAGAAACAGGAGTGCTTGCTCTGCCGAGAGATACTGTGAAAATGAAATGAGGCTCTTTTTTTTCTCCTCTTTAATCAAAACTCAGTATGAAAACAAAAACGTTACCAAATTACTTTTGCTGATAAAAAAAAGTTGGCTGGAAAGAAGCAGTGCATAATTTATACAGAAATAACATTAAAAGGGGGATTGTTCACATAGATATTTCTGAGTGTGTGATCAGAAAATTTGGCCCTGGGGGGAGCTCATGTTACTGCCACTACTGGGTTGAGGCTGGATTTGACTCTCTCTGTGAGACAGTCAAAATCTGGGAAGTTGCTCAGGGAATGAAGGTGTGGGCAGATCTGATATTACTTAGGAGGTCCCTGGTGAGGGCATGCCTGTGTTTTGACCCCACCTGCTGCTGGAGGTTACTGGTTCTATCCACAAAATATCTGTAGAGGTTTAAACTTGACTCATTGCTTAACGATGAGAGCACTGGAGAGGGAGTTACATGCTCTGGGATCTCCTTCTGGCTGTGCCATTGATTTGTGAGTCAGAGGCCTACTCAGTAAATCAGGGATAACATTATTAAGTTACTTAAATGGGCTGTTGGGATGTTAATTACCCAGTATATTTGTGGTCAGTTTGGCCCTCTGAAAATTAAGCCACTTCAGTGTCTAAATGATGTTTAACTCCGGGTGCAAAGATCAAAAGCTTCAGCTTAAATGTCCCCATTCTCAGCTCTACAGGCTTTCTTGTACCATCATATTTTCAAATACCATCCCACTTCTAGAAGAGGAGGGCAATGTTAGGTCAGGATTAAGTTTCAACCAGAGATCTGTAAGGAAGATCTTAAGAGAAACAGTGCTATCTAGTGTTATTGGATGCACGGTTGCATGAGCACAAAATTACTGAATGTGTATGTAAATACTGATGAGTAAAGGGCACGAAAGGGTGGGTGACTACAGGAGTATAGGAGGACACTTTATTTCAGATCATAAGTACAATCTGTTACTGAGGCAGAGCAATGCAATGTTAGTACCTGTCAACAAGACAGCTGGAGGTCTCTTTTTTGCTGATAAATGTTGAGTGCAGCTGTGCTTGGCACATGCTTGTGCTGTAAACAGGAGCCCTGGCTTTAAACATCACTCTGATTTTTCCACTCCTGCTAATTGCTACTTCCATTGCATCAGGGGTGGTGCCCAGGCCACGTCCTGAAATCTGTTCAAACCTAGAGAACAAATGAATTCCTAGAGCTGCCTAGACTTGTAGGCACCTGAATTGATTAATCCATCTGTACCAGATGAAAGAAAGTGCTTAATTTTAATTACACTTAGACACTTTTAATTACACTTAGACACTTAGAACTTGCTTTTATTGGTGGATAACAGACAGAACTAGACTCCTCTTCATGTACACCATGGTAACATGTAGCTTTTGCAGCAACTCACAGTCAAGCAAGGAAGTCAATATGGTATCATGGTCCAGGCACTTGCCAGAACTGCAGTTTAATTATCTTTAAGCAAAATAGTTCATGACTGCAGGGCTCCTATTTCTTGGGTTTCAGGCTGTTATGGAAAAGGTAACAGCTGGAACTAGACCTTCCCAATTGCAGGAGGTGTGCGTCATAAGAAAGCTTTCTCAGCTAGAATGAAGTACTTAGTATTTTCTATTTGTCATAGGTCCCTGCCCCATGGTACTCCTGCAGTTTTACCAAATGTAACTGCATGTGTAAGAATAGTCTGAAATATTTATGTGAAGGGAGAAAGGTGTTAGAATAAAATCAACAGAACATATAACAGAAAGTAGCAGACAGCAGCTACAGTTTTAGTTCAGAACACTGTGGCCAGCAAATCCATCAACAAATGTGATCTTCACTTTCACTTATCTCAAAATGTAAATATTAACAAGTTGCAAAAAGAAGCAGAAGAAAAGGATAGGAAG